>NC_140167.1:107875823-108065823 GCF_963971535.1 Notolepis coatsorum | reverse complement strand
GTCGGGCAGGGCGCTCCAGGAGTCAGTCAAGGGGCTGTAGGCCTCCATGCTACGCAGGACTCCACAATCCATCCCTCCCACCTGAGGACAGGACACATGAGAGGAATGTTTTAGTGTGTGGCTCAGGCAGGCAGACACTGTATTAATCCATTTAGGGAAATGAGGGCATCACAGAAGCATTGAAAGTCAAATGATATATCTATACAAATATCTAGTATAAAGCATTTGTCTCCGTGTGCACCTACTGCATAGACATGTCCTCTGTATGCTGCGACTCCCACTTCGTAACGCCTGCTGCTCATGGGGGCGATCAGAGTCCACTGGTCGGTGTCTGGGCTGTAGCACTCAGCTGTGAACAGAGACCCTGACCCGTTGAAGCCACCACAGATGTAAACCTGTAATAAGAAATAATATTCTAATTTAAAGACATTTCTGATTTCTGATCTAACGTTCCTTGTGTTCATCTAGCACCCTGTGTCCCTCAGTTCCACCCACCTTGCCCTGGAGGGCTGCTGCCCCGGCGGCCTCCCTGTGCTCCAGCATGGGTGAGATCACTGTCCACTGGTTGGTTTCAGGCTCGTAGCGCTCGGCGGTGTTCAGTACCACGCCTCCGTCTTCCCCTCCCATGGCGTAGATACAGCCGTCCAACACGACCACGCTGAGCTCACGGCGGCGTGAGTGCATGGGAGCCACCTGCAGCAAGCTGCGAGTGACGGGGTTGAACCTGCACACACTGCTGAGAGTCTTTCTGCGGTCCTCGCTACCGACGCAGTAGACCAGACCGTGGAGATAAGCGGTGCCGTGGCACCACCGGGGACTCTCCCCCTCAACGCTCACGTCCATCCATCCACCGGCTCGGATATCGTAAGCCTCCATGGTCGTGCTGCCGCCACCCCAGCCTCCGATGGCCAATAGGACCTCCTGGGGCCGGCGTGGGCGGGTCAGGGGGTTTGGGAGCCTGTCGGAGCCAGAGGGGTTCAGGACGCTGAGGATGAGGGCCCTGCAGTCGTGGCTGTCCCTCACCACAGGGTTGTTCCAGACGTTGCTCCTGAAGTAGTCAGGCCTCATCAAGCCCATGCGAACCTGGGAAGAGACAAGCAGACAGCGGGTACAACTTAGACATCGGTTGTAGACGGTTTCTGTTGCTAGGGAACAGTTTGGACCCAAATGTTTGACAACCACTGTACTAGGGAACCTAGTGTTGTTTTAATGTAATGCACAGTAATACAATTAGTTTTTTTTTAAATTTTTTATAAATGTTTTTATTTAATTTTCATACATAAAACAGAACATAACAGTACAACAATAATAATAATAATAATAATAATAATAATAATAATAATAATAATAATAATAATAATAATAATAATAATAATAATAATAATAATAATAATAATAATAATAATAATAATAATAATAATAATAACAATGACAACAGCGACGACAACAATAATAACAGTAACATGAATCATAATGACCTTGGCAAGAGACAGACAAACAAGGAAAAGTAAAATAATAAAAAAATAAATAAAATAAATGTGGCTCAGGCAATAGCAACCATGTTTGCGTATCCATAATACAATTAGTTACCTTGGGCAGCAGCAAAGGGATGTCTGCTTTACGCTCCTCACGGGAGTGGTCGATCCAACGGAGGACGGCCTCGAACACCATCTCCTCGCTCTTCACGTTCAGTTCATCCCTCTCGATGATGTCCACCAGTTGCTGCGGGGACAGCTCCACAAACTCCTGTGAGACGTGCAACATCTCCTCAAAGTGGCACACGATGCAGAGATGGGCCTTGCGCCTCAGGTCAGGGCGCGTGTAACTGTTCCGCAACAGTAAGTGACTTCCGGGGTAGGCCTGATTGGCCCCGACAAGGCACGTGACGCGCAACTTTCTCTGCCGCGCAGCACGCTCCGCGGAGCCGAGCGGCAGAGCTTACGGAATTACGTAACCGTCCAAATACGCCATGACTCTCATTCGGCGCTATAGCTCACCTGGCAGAGCAGCGGTCCTGCGATCCTGCGGTCCGTTGTTGGTGAGTTCGAATCCCATCAAAACTTTTTTTTTTAACGTGATTTTCTTTTTTAACGTGTATTCTTTCGCCGGTTAAGGTTAGGCATGGTTAAGGTTAAGGTTAAGGTTAGGCATTGTTTCGGAGTTGGTTAAGGTTAGAACGGTTAAGTTTAGGCGCTGTTAAGGAGCTGGTTAAGGTTAGAGTTTGTCTTAGAGAATGGCAATATTCTTTCTATGGTTAAGGTTAGGCATGGTTAAGGTTAAGGTTAAGGTTAGGCATTGTTTCGGAGTTGGTTAAGGTTAGAACGGTTAAGTTTAGGCGCTGTTAAGGAGCTGGTTAAGGTTAGAGTTTGTGTTAGAGAATGGCAATAGACAGCCTATTTCCGCGCGACAGCGCTCAGCAGCCTCGTTGCGCGTCCTGAGTTTGCCGCGTCACGTGCCTGTCGGGGCCAATCAGGCCTACCCCGGAAGTCACTTACTGTTGCGGAACAGGTACACGCGGTCAGGGCAGCAGTAGATGTCCGTGAACCTCCAGATGCCGACACAGTTTTCCAGAGACAGCTGGCCCTCTAGGAAGTCAGAGCATGCTCCTACTATGCCAGTGACGCGAAGCCGGTCTGCAGCCACCAGAAGCTCTGCCACGTTCTCTGCTGTCACCAGCACAAAGCGTGTGTAGGAGTACTCTATGATGAGCTGCATCATACCCGGGGACACCCCAGGGATAGTGTGGACTGCTTTCTCTGAGTCGCTCCAGCGAGTGAAGAGGGCTCTGTGGGACGCAGAGTATAGAGATATCTGATGAGTAAACAGTAAGCAACATTCTGTCCTGTGTAGTAATATATTTTCACTGTAGAAGTATAGGGTCTTAGCACAGTAGAACGTATGGTATCTTTTTACAGTAGAAGTACAGTATAGTATCTGTTTACAGTAGAAGTACAGTATATTATATGTTTACAGTCAAAGTACAGTATACTATATGTTTACAGTATAAGTACAGTATTGTATATGTTTACAGTAGAAGTACAGTATATTATATGTTTACAGTAGAAGTGCAGTATAGTATATTTTTACAGTATAAGTACAGTATATTATCTGTTTACAGTAGAAGTGCAGTATAGTATATTTTACAGTAGAAGTGCAGTATAGTATATGTTTACAGTATAAGTACAGTATATTATATGTTTACAGTAGAAGTACAGTATAATATATGTTTACAGTATAATTACAGTATTGTATATGTTTACATTAGAAGTAGTATATTATCTGTTTACAGTAGAAGTGCAGTATAGTATATGTTTACAGTAGAAGTACAGTATAGTATCTGTTTACAGTAGAAGTACAGTATATTATCTGTTTACAGTAGAAATACAGTATATTATATTTTTACAGTATACGTACAGTATAGTATATTTTTTACAGTAGAAGTACAGTATATTATCTTTTTACAGTATATATACAGTATATTATCTGTTTACAGTAGAAGTACAGTATAGTATATGTTTACAGTAGAAGTACTGTATATTATCTGTGTACAGTAAAAAGTACAGTATGGTATCTGTTTACTAACCAAGCTAACCTGAACCAAGCTAACCTAAACCAAGCTAAGCTGAAGCAAGCTAACCTGAACAAAGCTAAACTGAACCAAGCTAAGCTTAACCAAGCTAACCTGAACCAAGCTAACCTGAACCAAGCTAACCTAAACCAAGCTAAGCTGAACCAAGCTAACCTGAACCAAGCTAACCTGAAACAAGCTAAGCTGAACAAGCTAACCTGAACCAAGCTTACCTGAAATAGTCGCTGCAGTCACACAGGAGGGCCTTGTGGGCATTCAACTCAGTGCTGTTGACTTTAATAACCACATCACAGAGCCTTCCCTCCAGACGCAGCTCATTAAGGATTGTACAGGACATTGTTTCCTTTTCCATGTGGGGATTTTAAATTGTATCTACAGAATATATTCAAGCTTACAGACAAATAGCCAGGAACAACAAGTGAGATCTTCACTTTTCTTCTGATATCTGAGAATTGTTGAATATATACCCTACACAAATGTTCTAGAATGTTTGATTATGACATCATACTGTGACATCACAAATGTTCTAGAATGTTCTATTATGACATCATACGGTGCCATCACGAATGTTCTAGAATGTTTGATTATGACATCATACTGTGACATCACAAATGTTCTAGAATGTTCTATTATGACATCATAAATGTTCTAGAATGTTCTATTATGACATCATACTGTGACATCCAGTGATGGGAATATTTTTCAGTAACGAGTAAACGGATTACTCTTCCAATCTTAATAACGCTGTTACCGTTACTGCCAAAAAATGCGGTGCGTTACTATGATTGAAGCTGTTTTTTTCAGATCAGACAGATCTCTGCGCTGAGAAGCAATACTTTTTTCCTTGGTTAGTGGGCAGTGCGCGATTGGCTGAGGTTGAGTAAAATGTCATGGTAAGCCAATCAGAGGTAGAGGTGGGCGGGTGTTCGAAATAATCCAGAGGCTGACACACAGCGACAACACAAGCGACTCAGTCAATGACAGACCGCGGTTCCGTGTACGTTTTGATAGTTTGTTTGGCGAGCCCAAATAATCCAAAACTAATCCAACGAACAACACAAGCGATCAGTCAACGACAGACAGTCCATGAGCATTTTTTGTTCACTCTTGTGTTAGTTGTGTTGCAGCGCAGGGCACTACAGTAGTGGAGGCTACAGCCTTATCAACAGTGCTGCACTTCCTGGTTTAATAGCACAGTCTTCAGGTGCTCAGATATATATATGTATGTCATGCATGTCTTAAATGTCACGATTAGATTAGTTTAGATGATTAGATTAGATTCTTATATCTGTATGTTGTGTATGTCATAAATGTCATGAATTGAAAATGGGGGACCCTGATGTAAACAAGACGAAAGTCTCTCTGGTCTGCATCCCCTTAACAATTGTGTGTATTGAGCTGAGATAGTATAATTTGTAACTGAGTAAGTAATTTTGTTACTTTTTGGAAGAAGTAACTAGTAACTGTAACTAGTTACTTTTTAAAAGTAACTTGCCCAACACTGGTGACATCACAACGGAACATGTTTGAGTACCATTTGAATAATTTAAATAATATGTTGACATTAAAAAAAGAACAAATAAAATGGAAAAAGAAACTACATAAAACAATGATACACATTATAATAAAATATTTAAGTAAAATGTATAGAAATAAAGAAAAATAAGACAATGAAATAAAGATAATAACCCCCCAAAAGCATAAAAAGGCCCCTCCCACCCAAAAAGGCCCCCCAAAAATAGCACAGGCCCAGTGCCCTTTTCAGCCTTTGAGCACCTGCCCCTCTAAAGTCCTGTGCACGTCCCTGATACCAACAATGTCACTTTGTGACCCCTGATGACCCCAAGCTAGGGTATATCTTCAGGTGCCATCAGCTGTTCTGTTCCTACAGAATATTCCAGTGCAATTGCAAAGATTCAGAGTGACAGTGTTCTGGTGGTCATCCAGGAATCAGGATCCATAGAACCTCAGTTACATACGTAACTATAATTCTATTTCATCCTTCCTGACCACCTGAAGTGGTGGATGACTCATACCAACAGTCACAAGGAATCTTGAGTACTTACTTCCTCATAGAGTAGAAGCAGAACACATAGCAGCCTCAATTTGTCATCCCTGTCTGAGAGCCGCCTGTGTTCCACCGCAGACACAAGTCACTCACTGACAAAGCATGTAGCTCTGAGAAATGCAGCCTTAGCTGACAACCACCACTCAGCTCTGCCTGTGGCAAGGGCTCAAAAGGAGGTAGACAGGGTGTATCCAGCGCCAGGGGCAAGTCCCACGCTGGAGCCCTGCAGGGTGCTCGGGGGGATGCAATCTTCCCCCTTTAAAAAGAAAGACACCAGCCTGTGGCTCCCCACTGTGCCATTGTTGACATAAATATCTATAGAACACTAGATAGCTTAAGGCGGAGTCACCAGCGTCACTGAGCCGCCGCCATCTTGCTCCAGTTAGCCTTGAGTGAGAGTGAGTGAGCTGCACAGACAAAATACTCATAACTCGCTGAAATATTGACGGATTTACAAACGGGTTGGTTTGCTATAAACATCAAAGATGTAGTTATGATACTGCATACTTATAATAAAAATAAAATTTAAAGATGTTTTTTTTTACAAACCGCTTGAATCATAGCCACGTTAATAATGCTTGTAATAAACCAAACCGTTTGTAAATCCGTCAATATTTCAGCGAGTTATGAGTATTTTTGTCTGTGCAGCTCACTCACTCTCACTCAAGGCTAACTGGAGCAAGATGGCGGCGGTTCAGTGACGTCGCTCTCCATTGGCCGGCAGCGCGGGCAAGCTATCTAGTGTTCTATATATATCTATGGCCGCATACACCTTCAGGGTTGAGGGAGACCAGCCCTAGTCCAAGAGGGATTGTAAAAACTCCAGAATGGAAGACATAGGGCAGTGTACTGGTTCTTGATTTTGGCCTGAACACCATTCAGAGAATAACTTCCGCCCTGTTAGTGTGCTGTAAGAGGGTTGAGAGAGGGCCTGGCACTCACATAAGACCTCTCCCTCCATGGAGATAGAGTGAGGAGGTACTGTTGTGACACCCTGAGCCTCTTGTGCCTGTGCCACTGTTCAGCCACCTCTGTAGGGGGCACAACGACAGTAAGCCCAGATGGACAACAGTTGAAGCTGTCAGTTTGCCCAATAGGTGAATAAACAGTATGTAGGGCAAGGAGGTGGAGGAGTCTTCCATACGCTGAAGCAATGGACATGCCCTCATAGCAACCATGAGAGGGGTTCAGGCACTTATCAGCCAGTTGTCCAGATATGGCAGAATCTTCATACCCTGAGACTGCAGGGGCAAGAGTGCTGCTGCCGCGTACCTGATGAACACCCATGGGGAAAGGGAGAGTCTGAATGGAAGCGTCCTGAACCTGCCTGGATACACAAGGGAATCTACAGCATCGATAGCGCCCTTGGCCAGGAGGGCGGATAGCTCCTGGCTCAGAGCTAGGGTTTTTGTTTGGTCGCTGATGAAGGTCATCTTGACCCGGCCGGGTCCGAGATGTGAGCAGCCCAGTAACTGAGTTGCTGCTGGGAAAGTCCCAGGGGGGGGGGGGCAACTGTTAGGCCTCTGGCATCATCCAAGGTTGCTTGGGGGGCAAGCGAGCAGCGCCTTGAAAGTCATGGGCCTGCTAGGGGGAGGCATGCCTCTGTGAAGAACACAGAGCTGCTGCCTGGTCTGCCAATTTAGTACAGTACACTCTAGCGCCTCTACTGGGACATCAGAAAGGATCCTCCTAGCTGCCTCTGTCAAGGGGTACTGCGTAAACCAAACTCGTGGTGAGTCTGGAGCAGAATAGACATCAAATGCCCAAGTTCTCTTGACATAATAGCAAAGGCCTGTAGTGAAACATCACTGAGGCTGTGGGCGGCGTCTTCACTCATAGCCTCCTGCAGGAAGACTGAGAGGCCAAGCATGAGAGAGGGAGTTACTAATATGCCCCATGCATGCTGCTGCATCATAGGCTTTAGTTTAGACAGTAGGTCATCTGTGATCCGACATTGGGGTCGAGGGCACCTGCCACCTGGCCTCGTCAGGAGACACTATGAGGGAACCAGCAGTAGGCTCAATAGCTGTGGTCAAGACCGATTATTGCTGCATCCTGCATGGCTGCCATGGTTTGGCCATGAGTCTAAAAACTCATGTTATGTCTAAAAACATGCACCAAAGGGTACTTTGTTACACTCTGTGATGTCTGGGAACCTGGGATGTAAAAAAAAAAATTCTTCCCTCCTTGTCTTCCCCTTGGAGACAAATATCATTGCACTGTAAGTAACTAATTTGTCTCCCAGTGCTGAATAACTTCAGTGACAACGTTGATTGATTGATTGACAACGTTGGGGCTGTGACTCATCCTCTTCTTGTAATTCTATCTGGGAACACCAGAGAAAACTCCCTAATCAGTTTTCTGCGTTAACAGCATAATCATCTCTAGATCATACTATGAACCTGCTTGGTTTTGTGTAATACATTACTTTTATTATTTTATGATACTGACTTATGCTCTGCAGTGGTAAAAAAAATATATAAATCATCTTATATTGCTCACCTGATTTGATGGTTACCAATGGGGAAGGAGATGAGTCTTATCAAATCAGGAGAAACATAAAAATAGTATTGTAGTAGTATAATAGTATTTCCATGATGGAGTTTTGCCATACAAAATGGTACAATGCCACAGCGCATTGGCCACAGTTGTCATTTAATGATAATTACCTGCTATTTGTTTATAACCACTTGTTTGCAACCAAGATGTCTGCAAATAAAATATACACCTGTGTATATGTCCTGTCGTGAAAAGATATACAAACTAAATGTTTGGAATAGATGCTTATTTCTTGTGAAATAATTAATATTTGAAGACTAAACCCCTCCTCCTGGTCAAGTTACAAGTATATCCTGAAAAATGGAAATGGAAATACACCATGTTGACTATGTAGGGGAGTGACCAAGAGGCATCGATCTGCTTCTAGGGGTCGCGACCAGTAAAAATAAGACATCAATCGTCACCCCCCCCCCCCCCCCATAAACCAAAATATATATTTCTTCATTTAAGTATAATCACCCTCCTATTTTGTAGTAGCATAATGTGTCCACAAGAGGGAGATATTACTCTACCATAACACATAATTAATAAATTCCAGTTTTAGTAATCTGGGGCAATATTGATGATAATAAATGAATAATCATGGCAGTTTCACAGTATAATAGTATGTCTAAGACAATTTAGACACTTTTGATATTTTAGGTCTGGAAGGTCTCAATTTGTAATAGCAACACCATAGCTCTTTAGGGAATCCTAAATGATCAACATAAACATATTTTGAACAATATACATTTTAAAGGTACATATACATTTTGTAAAATATAGTAGAAGGCAAAAATTACACATGATTTGTCTGAAAACAAATTGCTACTGGAGCAAAAATATTTCAGGATAGTGAATTATTCTTATTTACATATTAAAAAAAAGAAAAGTTACACTTAGTGTTGAAAAGCAAAGTTGGTACATCTTTGGTGTGGAAGAGTTGCTATAATACACACTGACTGAAGCTTGTATAAAACAAGCACTTGTTGACAGGAAGGCGACAAGATGTGAATGCTACAGTTCATAATGACACTCCTGCCGCTGCTGTTGAGTCCTCCAGTCCCACTGGCCTGTCGAGAAACTGCAGGTTCATCGATGTCGCCGGGACAAGAAGGGTTCTGGTGATCGGCTTGACTGTGGTTCCTGCAGGATCCGACCTCACCTCATAGTGCTTTATCAACTGGAGAGAGAGAGAGAGAGAGAGAGAGAGAGAGAGAGAGAGAGAGAGAGAGAGAGAGAGAGAGAGAGAGAGAGAGAGAGAGAGAGAGAGAGAGAGAGAGAGAGAGAGAGAGAGAAAAAAGATAGAGGGATGGAGAGGAAGAGAGAAAGTGGGGGGAGGAGAATCGAGAGAGAGAAAGGGGAGAAAGAGAGGGGCGGAGAGGAAGAGGGGGGGATGGGAGAGAAAGAGACAGAGAGGAATAAATAGAGAGGGATGGAGAGGAAGAGAGAAAGTGGGGGGAGAAGAAGAGAGAGAGGGGAGAGAGAGGGAGATATTCCACATTAGGCAAATAAATGAATGCTGAATACCGGTAATATTTACAAGTTAGGAAAATAGTCAAAACTTCATACAAATAAGACGCACATTTTAGACCCATTTGTGCCCCCAGTGACTTCTGCCAGAATAGCTCCAGTACATTGAGTAGAATATCTCCAGTACAATGAGTAGAATAGCTTCAGTACATGGCCTAGAATAGCTCCAGTACATAGAGTAGAATAGCTTCAGTACACGTCTTACCTTGACGACCATGCTATCGCTGTGGAGATGTTTTCTGTAAAGTCTTTTTCAGAACAGCTATGTTAACTATTTAAACTATGTTAGCTATGTTAACCCAGACAATTGCATGGGGCTTAAAGGGGAGAGGTATGGTTGGACTACCTTGGCTCAGCTCCTACAGCTATTGAACGTGGTTTGAATGTATTGTGTGGGCACTGCCATGGGCAGGTTCCCTCAACCCTTTGGCACTTGTGTACCAACTGAGGGTTTGTTTCTGTCCCAAGTACAAGCAAGCAACAATACTGCTACGCTTCAACTAAAACCAATGCTAGAAAGAGACACTTTGCAACATCCCAGGAACCAGTCCTGCAATTATTCTACATCAAGAGACAAACAAATTAATGAATAATAGTCAAGGGTCTAGCATATCATATCATATCATATCACAGCCCAAATGCAATCCCAATTTGGGAGTGGTTTGTGTCCCTCCCTATTGATTTCTTCAAATATCTCCAAAACCAAAACACTCCTACAAGCTCTTTATAGATGGATTGAAATGCCTTGCAGTTCATCACCAATCAGACAAGCTTATAAAAATGTCTTCTAAAAATAAACTAAGATTTCCCTTTAGTCACAAGGTCTGAAGGTCCAGACCCAGCGCACACTCCACAGTTAATAATTAACCCTGGCTGGCCAGCTGCCAGACCCAGTGCCATGGTTATGGTTGAGAATAATATTGTTCAAAGTTGTAACTGTTGTGATCTGTTATGGCAAAACGAACACAGGAAGACAGTTGATGCAAATTGAACTACAGAAGACACGGATACATGAATGTAAAGTGATGACACTGTGTATGGACCCTGAAAAAAAAGAGAAAAAAAAGATAATGTAGGTGAATATACCTATATGATAAAAAAAAATAAACATATATATTGGTCTATATATATATCAGTGGTAAGCAGTCAATGCTGTTGCAGTTCCTTCCTGCACTGCATTTACTTGCTTTCCATCTTGAAAAGTAATGCTAACTACTTGTTATTACTACTTATATTCATTGCACACAAAGTGCTATTGCTGCTGGTGACGTAAAGCGTATCACTTTCTTTGCACAGGATGATTTTCCTGGGAATGTTCTCATTTTAGGAATGAAGAAGTGCTTTGCTTGGTAAAACCCTTGTTTGATCTGTTTTGATGAAATTCAATTACAAGTGATTTTGAAATAATTAGCTTATCACAAGACATGTTGTCAACAAACACCATAATATGAGACCTAAATATATTCCAAATGTTCTAATTTCCAGTCGTAATTATTTGGTCCACGCCATGCGCGTTACGCTTCAGCCCCTGGCCCTGCAATTCAAAAGGTCTGAGCACCTGGAAGGTCTTACCCTGGACAGGAGGAGGTACATCTCCAGCTCAGCCACCCTCCGGCCCAGGCAGGCCCTGATCCCGAAGCCGAAGGGGACCGATCCGAACGGGTGCTGCTTGGACTCCCCTCCTCTGAGCCAGCGCTGGGGCAGGAAGGCGTGGGGCTCGGGGAACACCCCCTCATCGTAGGACACAGCGTAGTGACAGAGGTGGAACAGTGTCTAGGGAGGGGAGAAGTGTTCCCATAGAAATGTAACATAACATGGCTAAAATCCATCTCAAGCAAGCGTAAAAACTAGTGCTGTCGCGTCAATAGATTAAAAGAAATTAACCAATTAATCTCACAATTTTCTGTAATTAATCTAGATTAACCTAGATTAAAATAGCATTTTTCTACTTAAGACCGAAGCTTGTAACAGATATTTACTTGAGTAAAATCATGGAATTAATGTAAAATCAACACAAAGAAAGTATATTTAGATTCAAAGACTATTTTAATAGCTTTCTTTGAATACAGTTTCTCTCCTGTGAAATACAAATGTTCAACAAAACCATCAACATTGACTCAGCTAGACCGCGGCTGCTGACCCACGGCGCTAACAGAAATAAAAACAACCCAGGCCTATATTAAAGTGCAGATTGGCTTAGAGGAAGATAATGTCTTGTATGAACCAGTAATATAAATCATATTAACAACAAAAATGTGTTCCATCTTCATGTCAGATGATTTTCAAAAAGGTGCATGAGTCGACGCAAAAAAAGAACAAGCAAATATACTGCTGAAAGTTTAGAATGTTGAAGATTTTTCACTCCATAGATTAATCTAGATTAATTTATTTTAATGCTTTAAATAATTGAAATTAATCTCCAAAATTAAAGCATTAATTTTGACAGCCCTAGTAAAAACCTTTTTTGCGCAATTGAGGAAGGTTTTTTGGAATGTTGCCATTTCCATCAAGCTTTTCTAATGTGATACTTTGAAATGCACATACAAATATGTTAACCCATTCTCCGCCATTGACGGATTAAGACGTCATTCCTCGCCATGCTTAATCTGCCAATGTCATCGATGTCAATGTCAACTCTCCAGCGCTTCAATACCGCCACCTGGTGGCCGATCGGCGAGTTGCCAAACCGGAAGTGGGGCCGGAAGTGCTTGGTGTCACCCCTATTCCGTCCGCCACTCGCTATCGCTCGCGGGACTCCATCTGGGCCCCGTTCCCCGTACCTGGATAACTGAGTTAGCCGGATAACTTTCGGTGAAGTCTGACTTAAGCCGGACTTTCCGGTTCCCCGAACCTGGATTGTCCAAATCACCATGACAACAGATCCAAAAGTTTGAGCCTGGTCGAAAGCAGGGTTTAAGTTCAAGTTAGCCGGATGAACCATCGCCACGCCCCCGCAAAGAAGTGACAGCGCGTTTCCTGAAATTATTCCCACAGTCTAGGATCTGCGTTATACCATTCTGAATTACGTTTTTGTGCTCCATTCTTCCAGAGGGGTCTTTTGAAATGTAAAATAGACCCAAAATGCTGATACTAAATTCACTTTGTCCTAAATAATGCACGTTATATACCGTGGCGCTCGCTCGGTGCGATGTACACATTATGTGGTTATTTTAATTGTAACTGGGATTAAGATGTCTGATGAGATGCGCTGTTTGACGGATTTGAGAAATTGAATGAGCCGTTGACGTCACATTAATGAATGAGCATAAAGAGATAAAACTTCATTCAAAATAAAGAATATTCTAAACACGGGTCTCTCGTTCATTAATGTATAAACAATGAATTTATCCCATTTGGCACAGTGGCGCAGCGGTAGTGCTCAATCCTGGCAACCCGGCGGCCGGTGTTCGAAACCCCGTGTTTCCAATATAATTTTTTGGAATATAATATTAATGATTATACGCCAAAGTAGCCTAGTTTTAAGTTAAAATATTATAAATCTACATGCATTGAGGATGTCATTCTTTATATAGCTCTCAACGTGCACCAAATTGAATTATTCCTACATCGCAAAAAGAAGGGAAAGACTAGGTTTCGAACCCCGGTCGTCTGCGTGAAAGTCAAAAGAAGAACCCGTTACACCACAGTGGAGATAAGTAAAAGATCGACCTTACATCAATCAATGGGTAAGAGAGCCGTATCGTTATTCTGTATAACAGTTTAACTAATTATTTTCGCTAGCAAGATCTCATTTGATTATTCAATCCAGCAGGCAAGTTTAAAGAAATATAATCTGATTGATTGAGGTAATGAGGGACTTAAAATTAGCCTATAGATAACGCATTTAACTTGTCGGCGAGGCGATTGAGCCGTACTGCAATATGTTAATAAAGTTTTAAATCAATTAATCAATCAATGCCGCTAGAGAATCAGGATCTCTGCTATCGATACGTGCTGGCTTTTCAACTGGAGCGGCCGCGCGCACTTATCCTGGGTCTCAAGTCTGGGTTGAGTTAACGAGACTGAATCCACCTTCGAGGAACAGGAAAATCCCGGCTTCAAACATCGGGTTAACTGAATCTGGATAATGACATCTTGATCGACTTAGTTGAACCAGGTACGGGGAACAGGGCCCTGGACACACTGGATAATCGATCCGTTGCCATAACTCGATAAACAACATTATTTGGACGTATATAGTATTATACAAACTGGAAATGGAGCGCATAGATCAACAGCCCATAATAGCGATCTTTTTGCTCCAGTATCATCCCCCATCGCTACGAGGAAGCTGCGGTGAGTTTCAGCGTTTTTGATTATTATTATCCATACAAACTGCTATGATCAATATATCACCCATACTACATGATTCATTTAACGTCAGTCATTGCATTATAAATGACCCCCCCCCCCCCCCCCCCCCTCCGGTCAACCGCGCATGATGAGTCATAACGTCTGGGACCTTGTACAGTTGACATTTTTAATCTGGCGTCAATCGGTATCAAATTGCATTTGATGATGTAATATATGCATTTATGGCTATAACTCACGTTCTATGAAATACTGCAGAAAATGATAAAAACATATTTATACTCTGGACCGTATTTTTTTATGAATGTGTGAATGAAAAAGTAAAACTTTCCTACATCCTGAACGATAGCTAATCGATGTTGAATGGGCCATAGTAATGTCAATTTAGCAATACAATTAAAAAAGTTATAGCCCTGCAAAGTAGGTGAACATCTCCATAGACAAATAGAGCTGGCAGAGGATGGTATAAGAAGGGTACAATGCCTGGCGAAGAATGGAAACATGTATATAGTCTAATAAAATATTTTTGACAGCGGGATAAAATAGTTTTTTGTCTATTTCCTATGAACCTTTTTTGTGTTGCCAGCATCAGACCACACTAAACTGATGTGACTATTCCATACATACCTCCATAAAACAAGGAATAGGATGAATATAATGTACCACTTCATAACCTTGATTTCCCATTTGCATGTTCTTGGTATCTAGGGACATCTATGGATCTCAGGGAATGTATTCGGAAATATTGGGTCTGTTACTAGGCTTGAGTAAATTGTAATGAACCAAAGGAGAATATCAATCTTCTTTTTTTTCTTTTCTTTTTTCATCTTTGACGGTGAATAACACCATGCTAACATTTACCAGACATTAGAAAATGCCACTGAGCTCATTCAGCACCTTCTTCAGATCACATGTACAAAAAATCTAAGCAAATGAATAAAGGGCAGATGACTAACAGGAGGTTTTGTAGATACAGTACTGAATTCTGTCATCCGGACACATGCCAATAAGGCCTATACATGACCTTATTATGGCCAAGTCACACATCTATGGATCGGGCCAAATCTCCTGTCATGGTTTTTGCTTTATTTCACCTTTCTGTGAGGGACAGCTGTCTATTTCGTCTCGTGAGGGATAGCTGTCAATTACTGGTCTCTGTGGTATTGCCTCATGGGTCGGCAGGTGTCTGGGCTTGATTGCACCTGATCCAGTGCAGCTGTGCCTATGGTAAAGCTGAAACTATTTAAGTTTGAATCTCGCAGTGTTAGCTGCTTTTTCATTTCCTAGTGTTGGCTATCCTTCTGGTCTCGCTTGTCATATTGAAGTGTAGTGCTGATCTCTGCCCTACTCAGAATTTTGCCTTTATTTGTAGCCATTCTTGTTTTGGGCTACTGGCTTTATTCTACACTTAAATATAGAGGCTGAGCCTTTTATGGTTGTGTTTCTTTTTTAACTTTCTTTGCCCACTACGGCACATAAACTCCCTTAGTGGAGGTTTACAGTGGTGAATCCTTGTGGAAGCCAACGGAAGCCATGCCTCCCTATAAATTCATATCAAATTATGAAATATGAAAAAATAAAAAAAATAAAAATTTAAAATATATTTTTTTTAATATAGTTTACATTCTTTTTCATCTGTGCATCCGTGTTTTTTTTTTTTTTTTTTTTAATGTCTCCCTCTTCTCCTTCTCACTCCCTCTAACACACTGTCAGACTGTGCTCACTACTGCAGCTAGTATAGGAGAGAGGCAGTGGGTAGGTCTCTTTCTCCAGGCTTCCAGCATTATAGAGTGAGTCCAAACTCCAAATCCGATCCTAGCCAATCAGATTCGAGCTGACTGCCACTGTGCCACACCCTAAAAGTTTAAAACGGAGCTGGGAGGAAGACGTTCAGCATATTTTCCACCTGGAGGCGGGGCACTCAGAAGTTCACGTTTCCACCTGACTACCTAACGTGACATCCCAGTACAGTACTGAGGACCAGCAGAGCACACCACTGTGGATATTATGATTTAACAAATCTATCTGGCAAGAGGAGGACCACATTATTGACCAGGTAAGAACTGAGCAGCCTGACTAAGGACTAACTAACGTTATCAGGCAAGCTTGTATACCCTTTCATGACTGCAATGCAAGCCAGGGGCTGGAATACGCAGTAACTTATTCCTCCGTAGTAGCCAGGTTAATGTGCACCATCAAGCACTGCTTAAAAGCTAGCGGTGGGTCCAAAATATATCGGATATAAATGTCAAAGGTACCCAGCGTTCCATTAGGGTTTCACACACAGATGCGGCGGGGTTTGAAAGCCTGGCGTTGCTAATAAACATTTTAAATCATTTTTATAAACGAGTAAAACTGAGGCTGAAATGACTGCTTCCGCATTTTACAGTAGGAGCGCTCTGATGGCTGGGCGCGCGGCGCAACAGACACGTGAATGAATGAATGAATGAATGAATGAAAACAGATTGCAGAATGGGTACAATACAGTACGGCTCAATACACACAATTGTTAAGGGGATGCAGACCAGAGAAATACGTGAATATGAATTAAAATAAGTACATGATAAAATTCAATTAAATCATACCAGTCAATATTAAAATTAAAATTAAAATAGTAGCGTGATTAGATAAAAGCAGGTGTATAAAAACAGGTGTAAAAACAGATGTAAAAACAGGTGTAACTATAATACGCTGTTGTACAGTCTGATGGCTGTGGGGACAAAGGACCTCCTTATAGGACCTCTGGTCTGCATCCCCTTATACAATTGTGTGTATTGAGCCGTACTGTATTGTACCCATTCTGCAATCTGTTAAGAAAGTTTGACTGGCCGCCGAGCCATACTGTAGTGTACATGGTGACTACTTGACTAAAAAAAAAAAAAAAATTTTTTTTTTTTTTTTTTTTTTGATATTTAAAGTTTTTTATTTTTCTCAAACAAGACAATACATACACAACAAAACAAGACAAGAAATGATAATAATAACAATAACAACAAGGGGCGAGGGGGGGGGTTGCAGAGCGTTACAAAGGTTCAGTAGACAAACTTATTCCAGATAGTGATCTAATAAAGTTCAGGGGACCTTGAAGGCCATCGGGCCTATCACTCTCTTGAAGAGACAGAGCAGCCTGTTCCATCGATAGCAAGTCCATGAAGTCCTTGCGCCAGTTCTCCATACTGAAGCAGTTCGGTTTGCGTTCTTTCCAGTTCATTAAAATAATCCGTTTGCATGCTAGAAAAGCCAGTGCTACAGTATTATTTACAATCTTTGCTTGAGCAGTGTCCATTTTTACACCCAATATACACATTATAGGGCAAGGATTAATGTCAATTTGGAGAGTAACTGACAGGTCCTCAGCAATGTCCAACCAAAATTTCCTAACAAGTGGGCAGTGCCACAGCAAGTGCATGAGCGTACCCTCTACTCCACACCCATGCCAGCACAATTTGGGTAGGGTGTGATTCATTTTATTCAATGTACAGGGTGTTATATAGGCCCTGTGTAGTATCTTTAATTGTATAATTTTATATCTAACACATTTTGATATTTTTGTACTATTCCTAAGTGCTGCTTCCCATTGTGTTTCAGATATGGATATACCCATGTCTCGCTCCCATTGGACTTTAGTTTGGGCATTGGTATCAGGGGTGGTTGAACATGATAGTTTATACATTGCAGAAACAATGCCTTTCCTGCCTGTAATTCCCCTTAATGTCTCTTCCATGACTCCGTTTGTTCCTATAGCTATGCCTTTAGACAACAATGATTTAATAACTGATTGTATTTGTAAATAAGATAAAAATTCTGTGTCTTTCAGCCCAAACTGTGTTTTAAGTTCATTAAAAGGTATCATATTTCCCCTTTTGATCACTTGGCCCACCTGTGTTATATTATGTTGTTGCCATACATTATTTTTAAGGAGTTTACCTCCTGCAGAGAGCAAAGGGTTTTTCCATAATGGACATGATGGTAAGGAATATCCACTAAAGGTCAGGCGTTTATGTAAGATTTTCACTATCTCACATGAAAATTCTAAAAGCGGATTGTCCAGTCTGGGAGTGATTTTTGGGTTATACCACAACATTGAAAGAGATAGATCTTTGTTATGTTCTTCTATAATTTGTTCTTCAAGCCATTCCCAGCTGCCAATCTGTCTCACACTATTGTAAGCCCACTGCAAGGGGTATCTTGAGTTATATGCTATGTAATATTGGTGGATATCTGGTAGTCCTATTCCTCCACTATTTCTTGGTTTTATAAGTTTTTTATGGCTGATTCTAGGTTTTCTGTTGTTCCATAGGAAGCCAGAAAATAATTTGTTTATTTCTTTGAACCAACTAGGAGGGAACTTTAAAGGTATAGAGGACATCAAAAAAGCTAGCCTTGGTAACAAATTCATTTTTATAATATCAGATCTGCCCCAAAGGGATAAAGGCAAGACTGTCCATCTTTTGATGTCCTCCTTTATATTCTTTAAAAGGTCAGATGTATTTAACTCAACCATTTTTTTAATGGGAGATCGGATTTTAATTCCAGGTATTTAATTCCTTTTGGCTTCCAATTGAAAGGAGCAGAACCCAGATGTGATTGAAAAGTTAGGTTGTTAAGTGGAATAGCTTCACTTTTACTATAATTCACTTTATAGCCCGAACATTTACCAAATGTATCTATAAGCTTTAGCACTTGAGAGATGGAATGGCTAGGATTTGTTAGTGTTAATAATATGTCATCAGCAAACAGGCTGGCCTTATACTCACAACTACCAATACGAATACCACTGATTTCTTTATGAGCACGTATAGCACAGGCAAGTGGTTCGAGGGAAAGAATAAAAATGTGCGGTGAAACCGGACATCCTTGGCGGGTAGATCGATAGAGATGGAATGGATCAGACCTTATACCATTTGTTCTGACTGACGTAACCGGTTCATGGTAAAGTGCCTTTATCCAGTTCATGAGAACCGGACCAAATCCGTATTTAGGTAGTACATAAAACAGATATTTCCACTCCACTCGATCAAAGGCTTTCTCAGCATCCAGCGATATTGCCATCGCTGGATGATGGGAGGCCCCCGCCCTTGACATGACATGCATTAGCCTCCTCATGTTATTTGAAGCTAAACGACCCTTTACAAAGCCATCCTGATCAATATGAATCAATGAGGCTATAACATTTTCCAATCGCCCTGCAAGGACCTTCGCAAACAACTTATAATCATTATTTAAAATACTCAAAGGTCTGAAATTACACATTTGCAAGTGATCCTTGCCAGGTTTTGGAATCAATGAAATAGTAGCTTGCCGCATGGTTAGCGGCATGGATTGATTGGCCACTATATCATTAAACAGCAATATTAGAAGTGGTGTAAGAGTGACTTGGAAACACTTAAGAAATTCACTTGTATAACCATCATCACCCGGTGTTTTACCGGTTGAGAGGGATTTGATAGCTGATTTAATTAAATTTTCCGTGATAGGTGTATCTAGTGATTCCCTTTCTTCTTCAGAGAGGGTTGGGAGATTTATATCTCTGAAAATGTTTTCCATTTCCTCTTCACTCGTACAACATTCTGATTTATACAGTGTGCTATAAAATTTAGTGAATGCTTTATTGATTTGAAGTTGTTCACAAATCAGAGAGCCATCTTCATCATATATGCTAGAGATTGATTGACGATTTTCTTGCTGCTTCAGTCTGAGAGCAAGCATTTTACCAGCCTTATCGCCAGATTCATAATATTTTCGACGCAACTGAAAGAGGGCAAATGCATTTTCCTCATGTAGAATTGCTTGTAATTCTGTTTTTATAACCAACACTGCTTTTTTCAGTTCTAAATTGTCAGGGTCCAACATATGACTAGTTTCCAAGGACTTAAGTTCAGTAATCAGACCATGTTTCCTTGCCATTTTTTCCTTTTTCTTAGCTGTTGAGTAGCTTATAATCCAGCCCCTACAGGTTGCCTTATAAGCCTCCCATACAGTCTGCACTGACTGGACTGATGTAAGATTAATACTAATGTACTCCTGTGTTTTCTCCTCAATCATAGACACAAAAACTTGATCTTTCAATAAGGAGTTATTAAATCTCCATTGTTTGGTTTTATTGTTAATTACAGCAGGAGTAAAAAGGACTGACAGGGGCGCATGGTCTGATAAAAGTATGTTATGAATTTTGCAATCAATTACATTACCCACCAAGGATTGTGAGAAGAGAAAATAGTCAATCCTGGAATATGAATTATGAGCGTGGGAGTAAAAAGTATATTCACGTGTGTCAGGGTTGACAACACGCCAAATATCGGTTAATGCAAGTGAGTTTTGCATTTCTTTAAGTGCACTTGACAATGCTCCGTCTAGTGGGAGGGGACGCCCAGACCTATCAATCGAGGCATTGCTAACCAAATTTAGGTCCCCACCCATCAGAATGGGATAATCTGCAAATTCTGCCAGCACCAGATTCAGCTTTGACAAAAAAGTATTCTGTCCCGTATTAGGAGCATATACATTTACTAAGGTACATTTTTCATTTAGTAAAATACCTGACAAAATTATATATCTACCATCTTTATCAACTATTTGTTTTGAAAGTTTAAATGATATTTTCTTTGAAATCAGGATGCTTACCCCTCTAGAGGCTCCACTGCCTGGTGCTGAGAACACTTGACCTACCCATCTTTGTTTCAATTTAACTGATTCTATTTCATTCAGATGGGTCTCCTGGAGCATTGCCAAATCACATGATAGGGATTTCAAATATGTAATAATTTTATATCTTTTCGTTTTGTTTGAAATACCTTTCACATTCCAGCTAATCAGATTTACATGATTAGGTCCCATTATTTTTATCAAGCAACTTTACAGCTTCCTCCTTGTAAACTATGCAACAACATGTATGGATAGACAAAAATAAAAAGTACAAGACATACACATACATAAAGTAAGCCATTAGGCAAAGGAAAAACAGTAAACAAAACAGAGATAGACTTAATGTCCATCCCTTGTCCGCGAGCAGAGCAGGCGCGGCCGTGCTGCATCCTACACAGCTCCGTTCTCAAGGTTCAATCAACTTGCGCAAATAAAAAATAAAAATACGCGATGCGGGCACCAGCGTTATGTTTATGAGGGAGAGAGTGTGATTAGTTCATTTTCCACTTGTTCATTGTGTAACATAAGTAATATCTCAATAATTCCATCAGTCCCACTCCCAGCCGTAAAGCATAATGAATGAAGGTATAGAAGAAAAAAAATAAAAAAAAAAGAGCAGGGGGGCTTACAGTGACGCTGGTGCAGTTATGCCTCTGGTCCTCTCACTCATGTCAACCAAAGATCTTGGGTAATCGTTTCTTCAAATCTTCAACAGCCTCCGATGCGTTGTTGTAGATATATTTCACCTCATCAATGGTGATAACGAGCCTCGCTGGGTAAAGTATTCCATAGCGCAGGGACGTTTCTTTGCGGAGTTTCGCTCTGATGTCATCATATTCTGCGCGCTTTTTTTTAATCTCCGTTGGTAGATCCTGGAAGACTCTCAGTGGTTGTCCTAGCCAGGATAGTTGCCTTTTCTCCGCCACGGCCTGGAGGATCCTCTGTCTGTCGCTCCATCTCCGTATGCACACCAGATACGGCCGCGGTGGCTCACCTGGAGCCGGGCGGGGACGTGGGCTACGGGGACGTGGGCTTTCAATTTCTGGTGTTGGCTGGTCGTCTTTACCATCCAGAATATATTTTAATATGTCGCCCATCATCTTGTCTGGGTTGCCTGTCTCCAGTCCTTCTGCCAGGCCAACAAAGATCAGATTATTTCCCCGATTTTGTGCTTCCAAGTTACTAAACTTTGTTTGTAGCGTGTTCAGTTCTTTGGCTTGGACCTGCAGGGTTTTACTATTAGCCGCACACTGGTCTTCTAGATCTCCGATTCTTCCTTCTGCATTAGAGACTCTGTTCAGAATAGCCTGTGTCTCTTTTTTTAGGTCTTTCATTGAATTGCCAAGTTCATCCAGTCTTCTTTCAACCGATAATTTAAGGTCGCTCACCTCCGTTAGGAGTAGCTGCGCCCAGGCAGGTGTGTCCTCGCTTGACATGATTTGTTTGATTGCTGCACGCCGTTCACCTTTCTTTGTCTGGGTTCGGGTTTCTCGGCAAGAGCCAGAAATAGACATGCAGACAGGCAACTATGTTTGAACAAAATAATCCAGTTCTTCAGTTTAAATAGATGATCATTTAGAAGCAAAATACTATATTCTAAGGACAGAGCTGTGCAGAGCACTCAGCACGCCATTCCTCTCAGTCACGTGACGTCATCACACACCTGTAATGGTAAAAAAAAATTTAATAATTTTTTTTGGCTTCCCCTGTTATTTTACCCACGCGACGCCACTGGAGGTTTATTGTTTCACGTTTTCAATAAACGTTATTAGGAGGTGCCTTTGTGGCTTATTTATTTGTCTACTATACTTTATTGGGTGTTGTCCTGTTTTTTGGACTTGATTTATTTTTTTAAATACTCACTTTGAGGCTGTAAAGGTTGTTTTGTTTTTTGTTGTTTATTTTTCCCCTTCTCCTTAACACATTCGGCGCCAGACCCGAGATATCCTGGGTTAACTCGCCATGCGTTGGGCGCCAGACCCGAGATTTCTCGGGTTTTGGTCGTTTATTCCTTTATTCAATATTTGTATTCATTATTCATCCACGGACCTCTGTGTTACCATAGGGAATGAGTCTGAGGTCGCCAAAGTGCAATACCGGCCGCATCCCGCTAGACGGCGGTATCAAGCACCCTTTGTAACCTTGTATCTTGGCCTGTGTAATGGCCAAACGTCTCCGGTTTCATGTTTCCTTGTCAGGCGAGGGCAGCCGCTCTCCCGGTTCCATTGAAGCGCGTCAAATATCCCGATCCATATGTTGTGGTGGATTATGCCGTGGACCAAATGGACATCGGATGTACCAGATGGCGATCAAACAATTGGAATATTATTTTTGGAATACTCCCGATCACAGGTAAGAACGATCTGATGTAAATTTTTGCTTGATCCTGCAATGCTTTTATACCGATCGGGCTGATAAGGGTTTTTAGTAGGGATGCTCGATATTGGCTTTTTTACCGATACCGATATACCGATATTGTCCAACTCTTAATTTCCGATACCGATATCAACCGATACCGATATATGCAGGGTTTCCCCCCCAATTCTTTTTTATAATTTCAGGTAATTAACATTACATATCTCTTGTTGTGGAATTAACACAACATTATGCATACTTTTGACAATAAATAAAATCAGAATTTGTTCTTACTTGCTTGCCTGGGTAAATAAAGGTTATAGAAATGTAATTATTTTTTTTTAATTTGAAAACCGATACCGATATTTTCCGATATCACATTTTAATGCCGATATCGGCCAATAATATCGGTAGGCTGATAATATCGGACATCCCTAGTTTAGTGTTCAATACGACCCCCCCCCTTTCATGCATGCATGATGGAACATAATACCTATGATATAGATCTGATTTTGGAATAATAGCGTGTACAGGCTACATAATTGTACATAAGTGTACATAATTATTATTATTATTATTAATAAACGGCAACGTCTATAGTGGAATTGACGTATAGGGCTATAACTCAGCATTTCATGAATTACCCTAGACTGCTCTAAAACCATACTTATATTCACCACGGTATAACACGGGAACGTATGGATGGGAAAATGTATTCTTTTTCACATATTGAACGATAGATAGGTGATGTCAAATGGGCCATAGTATTGTATCCATGGCTATAATATAGAATATAGTTATAACTCTACAAACAAGGTGACGCAGTCCTATCGTTTAAAGCGCGGCCTAGCTACAGCGGGCCCCGACTAATAGCTGGCGCCCAATGAGTTAATGTCTGCATGAGCAGTTTTGTGGTTATTTGTTACACGGATAACGTATGGTTATTCTATAACCCTAGTTACATGATACTGGCTGAGCGTCCCGCTCTGCCTACTGAGATAACCCCTTATCTCCACGCACCTACCGTGCACGAGAAACAAAAACAATGCACCCACTTGCACGTGACCACGCCACTCCCATGTGCCCTATATTACACCGGAAGTGGTCACGCCTCACTGTTCCTCAGTTCGATTTCCATAAGCGGAAAAACATCCAAGGGACCTCAGGGCGCTAAGAGCGGGACGCTCAGCCAGTATCATGTAACTAGGGTTATAGAATAACCATATGTTACATATCAACTGGCCTCGCGTCCCGCTCTGCCTACTGAGATAAGGGCAGAGCAGACACGTGGCCCGGACAAATGCACCCCCTGAGGGCCCGTAAGCCCCAGCCAGGGAGGAGGGGAGTCCCGTCCACCCGCCCGTCCTAACGAAGGGGGGGAGGCAGTCACCTCCACCAGAGTGCGAAAAGGGGGGGAACCAGGCACCCCTGAGCGCACAGCGCAAGCGGGACCACGTGTGACACAGCACCCCGCAGTCCACACCCACACACTCCCGCTAGCCCACCTGATGGCGGGACACAGGAGAGGTCCCGGACCTCAGGACTGCCTGGGAGTTTCACAGAACCCCCAGTCACGTCCATGAGGTAAAAACCTAACAAAAAGACTCAGGGAGGACCAGGAGGCCGCAGCACAAAAGTCCTCCACCGAGGCCCCCCCTAACAGGGCAGCAGAGGCCGCCACACCACGAATGGAGTGCGCCCTGACGCCCCCGGGGGGAACCTGTCCAGCCAACGTGTAGCAAAGGGCAACGCCCTCGCACAACCAATGTGACAGGCGCTGCTTGGACAGTGCCTCACCCGCGCGAGGGCCACCGTAACAAACAGTTGATCGGAAGCCCTGAGACCCTGCGTGCGACTAAGGTAAACCCCCAGTGCACGGACAGGACACGACAGGTGAAGGCTCGACTCCAACCCACTAGCGTGAGGAGGAGGATGAAACGCCTGAATCACAACATCCCTGGAGCGAAAAGAGCTCCGGATATTCTTTGGCACGAAGACTGGATTAGGCCTCAGAGTCGCACCACTATCGGCCCGAACAGACAGGCACTCGAGAGAGCACATGGCTCACCCACGCATTTAGCGGAGGTGCCGGCCCAAAAAAGGAACGCGGTCGTAAGACAGACGATCCAATGGCGCCTGTTCAAGAGGCTCAAACAGGGCCCCAACAGCCTTTCCAGAACAGTTGGAGGTCCCGACTCGGAGACAGAGAACGTTCCACAGGCTTGAGACACCGTGCGCCAAGCAAGATCGTCCCACGAGAGGGTGGCTGAACAATGTTCTACCCCCCACTCTCGACCATACGCCACTTCCCAGCGTAAGCCGCGGTAGTGGACGGAGCGCACGCATTCCGGATGGCGTTAACCACAGAAGAGTCGAGACGCATCCCCACCAGATTAACCCTTTCAGCAGCCAAGCCTAGAGGCTGCCCCAGAACAGGAGGCAGAACAGAGTTCAGAGTGCCTGAGAGAGGGCCCGCGGTGACCATGGAACAGGCCACGGCGGGGCCAGGAATCAGGGCCGGGAACCACACAGCTGAGCCCCGGCCCGGCGCGACCAGGACCAAAGTCCCGCCTCCTATTACTTTAGTAGACATTAGTGACCATCTACCAATTTTTGTTGTGTATGATATAGGGCTGATCCCTATTAGTCGTTTAGTCGACTAATCGGTCGAAAGGAGCCGTAGTCGACTAGCCAACCTCTTAGTCGAATAAAAAAAAAATTATAATATATATATTTTTTTGTTTTTTTATCATTCTTTCCAAAAGAAAAGAGGCATAGAAGCGTGGCTAACGCTAATGGCATGCATACCAGAGGCTAACTGCCTACGAAAACAGGCACAGAGGCACTGAAAGAGGATTTCACCCATCTAATGAACACACTAGACTAGATAAATATCAAGATGTATCCATCAGTGGACCAATTGCATGCTTTTGCAGAGGACAAGAAGCCTTCAGTCGACTCCTTCAGACATTAAACACCCCCCACAGCCCAAATGGAATGATCATTTTTTTTTTTTAATATTGTTTTTTTTTATATACATTTTTTTTGTCGACAAATAGTCAACTAACGGCAAATTTTTGCCAATCATAGTCGACCATCCAAATCCTTAGTCGGGGACAGCCCTAGTATGATACTATGTATAGAAAAGTCCTGGAGGCAAAACATTTAAACTATAGCCGTGTAAGAAGTGAGGAGTCATTGACTGCTCTGAGAAATAACTTAAATTGAACAGGATTGGAATACAGTATACCAAGCAAATAATATCGATGACTCTTTTCTGGAAATATTTAAAGCATCATATGACAACAAATGTCCAATAAAAAAACAGGACAAGAAAAGAAATTCCACAAAGAATCCATGGTTAACAAAGGGGCTATTAAATGCTTGCAAAAAGAAAAACCTGTTGTATAGAAGATTTATTAAATACAGAACTAATGAAACAGAGTCTAAATATAAAATGTATAAAAACAATTATTATGAGAAACTGTAAAAATGAATACTATGCCAATCTACTAGAAAGTAAAAAACATGATATTAAGGGTATTTGGAAGGTGCTTAATAATCTTATCAGAAAGGGGTCTAATGGTGTGAACTATCTAGATAATTGTATTGTAAATGAAAAGTCCATAAGCAACATGGATGAGGTGGTTGATGGTTTTAATAAATTATTTGTACGTATTGGACCTGAATTGGCAGAGAAAATTACATTCACAACTGGGTCACTGGTAGCCCCTTTCGTGACTTTCGGTTTGCAAGCCTGGGGCTTTTGTGACCGCAGTCACTTATTTATCTGCCGCCACAACTTCAGAAAATACCAACAAAGCGTGAATATGTGGATCACGTTGTGTCAAAAATATATCAGATATTAATTTCAAAGATACCCAGCGTACAATATGGGTTTAACACAGCTTTACGGTGGGGTCTGGAAGCTCGGAGTTGCTAATAAACAGTTTAAAACATTGTTACTCGACGAGTGGTATTTACAGACCGAACGTCCATCTCCGCCGTTGGTGTCACAGCGCATGCGCACCAGGCAGCCTAATAGCGGCACCAGTTGCTATTTGCTTTCCGTAGCTCAGGTTCTGGATTAGCCCCTTTCGTGACTTTCGGTTTGCGCATGCGCTGTGACACTAACGGCGGAGATGGACGTTCGGTCTGTAAATACCACTCGTCAAGTAACAATGTTTTAAACTGTTTATTAGCAACTCCGAGCTTCCAGACCCCACCGTAAAGCTGTGTTAAACCCATATTGTACGCTGGGTATCTTTGAAATTCATATCTGATATATTTTTGACACAACGTGATCCACACATTCACGCTTGGTTGGTATCTTCTGAAGTGGTGGCGGCAGATAAATAAGTGACTGCGGTCACAAAAGCCCCAGGCTTGCAAACCGAAAGTCACGAAAGGGGCTAGGTCACTGGATAAACTGACTTCAACTCTCAAGCTCAATGTTTCTTTATCCGGTAGATGAAAATGAAGTAATGGACACTGTATTGAACTGTAAGAATAAAAAATCTAAAGATTATAATGATATTGATATGGAGACGATTAAGAAAATTGTTGGGGGAATTATAAAACCACTAACTCACATTTGCAACTTATCCTTTCAAACAGGAACATTTCCAAATAAAATGAAAATAGCTAAAGTAATACCATTATTTAAATCAGGGGATAAACATACTTTTACAAATTACCGGCCAGTCTCTCTCCTACCTCAGTTCTCAAAAATACTAGAAAAGCTTTTTTCAATAAGACTTTTCAGTTTTATTGAAAAAAATATCTTGCTTTCCGACAGCCAGTATGGTTTCCGACATAATAGATCAACTTCATTGGCACTTACAGACCTAATTGAGGAAATCACCACATGTACGGACAATAAGAAATTAGCTGTAGGAATATTTATAGATTTGAAAAAGGCGTTTGATACTATAGATCATGGTATATTATTAAAAAAAACTGGATCGATGTGGTATTAGAGGAACTGTTCTAAATTGGTTGGAAAGTTATTTGGAAGACAGGAAACTATTTGTACTATTTGACAAACATAGGTCAACACTGATGAACATCGTCTGCGGAGTACCGCAAGGGTCAATTTTGGGTCCGATACTGTTTTTATTATACATTAATGACATATGTAGAGTATCATCCATCATGAAATTCATTATTTTTGCAGATGACACTAATATAATTTGTTCAGGGCAAAATTTGCAGGATCTTTTGCAGGTGATCACACACGAGTTGATCAAGTTAAAAAAAAAATGTTTGATGAGAATAAATTGTCGTTGAATTTGAGTAAAACTAAATTAATGTTATTTGGAAAGCGCAATAGTGACATAACAGTGAAAGTTATGATAGACAATGTATGTATTGAAAGAGTAAATCAAACCACATTCCTGGGTGTTATCATAGATGACAGGATAAGCTGGAAACCACACATCAGTCATGTAAAATCCAAGATGGCCAAAAGTGTGGGGATTATGTATCGATCCAAGAATTTTGTCAACCAAAGGTCACTTCTCATCCTCTACCATGCACTTGTAGTCCCATATTTAAATTATTGTCTGGAAGTATGGGGTAATACTTATTGTTCCAATATATCACCTCTTTATATTCTGCAAAAAAAGGCCATTAGGATTGTGTACAATGCTAAGTACAACCAACACTCTACCCCATTGTTTTTACAAGCATCAGCTTTTAAATTATGGGACTAAAATTAAAACTGCCGAAATCATGTTAAAAGCTTCACATAACTCTCTTCCAACCCCCATCCAATATCGGTTCACTGAGAGGGTAGGAACCTGGGCCCTCATTCATCAACGTGACTTACGCACAGATATGTGCTTAACCTGTGCGTACGACCATTTCTAAGCAAAGTGTGGGATTCATCAATTTCAACTTGAACTTGACTTCGTGCTTATGTGTACGCACAGCTCGGAGCACACTTAGCTGACGCCCAGTGGTAGAACATCGTTACTACGGCATAAGCACTCCTCAGTTCTGCATTAGTTTCAATGCGGAAATAAGCTTCCGTGCATTACTTCCAAGTTCCAACACTGGCGTGTTCAACTTCTGTATGACCCGTAATTCATTATAGTTCATTGTAAAATAGCGACAGTAGTGTAATTATAACGGGCTCATGCGGGAACAAGAGGTTGGCTTGCTTGTTTGGCACGGGGGGCAGAAGCAGAACACCCACCTCCAAACGCGATTAAATATTGTTTCAAATAAAAAGCAACATACTATTATTTTGTGTCATGTTTCCAAATAAGATTGGCCACAACGGAATGCTTTCTACTTCAATTTGTTGATTAGAATAGATTACCTCGCTCCGTTGAAACGTCACTGAGCTCAGCACACAGACATGATAATAATAACAACAACAATAATAATAATAGCTTCATTTTACATAGCGCCTTTCAAGAGAGACCCATGCAAGGTCGCTTTACATAGATGGGGGGGGGGGGGGGAATAACAAAGTAATAAAGATAGTGGACAGACTATGTAAATATGATGATGGGATTCAAGTTCGCGTTTTTGTTGATCATAGGCATGCTGTCAGAGTATGATATCTTAATCAAACATTCTAGAACATTTGTCGTCACAGATCATGTCATAATAGAACATAGGCTACATGGCATGGTCCATCGTGATATTGTGTAGACTGTTATTACTGGACCAGTACCACCCATTGTGACAACAGCACACAAACATGATGGAATTCAAGTTCATGTATTGAAAGGCAGGCTACATCATACATGGCAGTGAGATTCATTGTTCTTGTATATGCTCTTGTATTATTGTTTATATAGGTTACCCAATACTGACATCAAAATAGATTGTATGCCTCTAGAAATCATATGCAGCAGGTAGAAAATTGACGGAAAATCCGTCGCGATTTGGAATAAAATTGAGGACAACTTTAATCCCTGGGTATTAATCAAACAAAACGGGAAAAGGCAGTCATATTCCAGCACGGTCTTTATTAGTGTTTGCGCTGCCCAGGCAGCAATGGTTAATAGATATCATATCCGACATCACCGTACGTGTACACGTCTGTCAGCCTGTCACATAACACGCTTCCCTCGGCTTAGTCCATTTTTCCACATTTCTTGGGGGTGTTCCATTACCGTATATGGTTAATCGGGGCGGTTCTGGTATGCAAATACTTAAAACAGTGCACAAGCTCAAACGTAGGATCAAAGTCATATTTATCAAGACAGGTGTGCGTAGGACCTGTGTACGCATGTGTGATAAATCCTGTTTGTTTTGTGCGTGCACACATTCTAAATTCTGTGCTTACGTGTGGAAATAGAACATTTTCTACGTCACGTTGATGAATGAGGGCCCAGGATTTATAATCTTAGAGGGAAACAGAAACTCCAGCAACCGGGTGTAAGAACCACTCTAAAATCTATGTGTATATCTGTTTGTGGTGTAAGATTATGGAATGGATTGGACGAGGAGGTTAAATTGATTAAAAACATATACCAGTTTAAAAGAAAGTAAAAGAAAAAAGGAATATTGGAAAGGTATAAGGAGGAGGGTGAACATGATGTTTGGCATTAAAAGGAGTATGTAAATAAAATATGTATTGACTGGTCAGACTCATGTGTGTCTTGTTGAGATGTATGGGTCTGACACCCCACCCCCCCGATTTCTCGGGCACCAGAGAATATCGGGAGGAAACGCCGTTCATCGCGTCCTCCCATGGGACCACGACGGCGGCCTGCTTCGCCGCCAGAGAACGAATCTCCTCGGCCAGGGCTGTCACTGCCGCGGACTCTGATAATAGAGTCTGTACCAAACCCAAAAACGGAGGGCGGGGGTGTGTAAACCGTAACACAAGCGCCGCCCTCAGCGTTCTCTCCATCCACACCAACATATGGCTACCACTGCAGCCATACGTGGTAAAATTCCGGCCAATCAATCAATCCACTAGCACACGCCCTCGCGCAAAGAGAGACGCGGCAAAAGCGCTGGTCTACAGCGGTGTTCTGTTGTGTGACTGTACTAAACACTTCCACCACATGACCGACATTTGACATACAGTACACCTCCTATCTATGTTGGGATTATGTTTGGTCATGACAAAACAATAAAAATCGCTACTGTTAGTAAGCTGCCACCACCCACTTCAATGACAGAACTCTCATATTTGCGAATGCATAAACTATATCTTAAATTATGGCGATGTGTCTAATATGGCTGTCGCGAAGTCATTGCTCTGTCATTGAAGGGCTTCGTTCTACAACGGAGCACGGTCGCTGCTGCTGGAGCTGGACCGAGTAGAGCCGGCGGCGGTGCACGGAAGCGGGGATTAACCACCGCATCGCCCCGCTGGCTCTTCAACAAGCAGCCTCCACAGCTCCAGTTAACCTAATTTATACCGTAATGAATCATTAAAAAATATACCGTTAACTGGAATATGTTGTTTCTTTACACATATGTTGGATTATGTAATTGGGTTTTCATGACAAAACAATAAAAATCGCTACTTTACAACGGAGCACGGTCGCTGCTGCTGGAGCTGGACCGAGTAGAGCCGGCGGCGGTGCACGGAAGCGGGGACTAACCACCGCATCGCCCCGCTGACGTTAAAAACGCGAAATAACGTTACTGATGTACAGTGACACCCAGAGTTTCTAGTTACAGTAGTGACGCGTGAATCGAGATAGTCCTAACACTAGTCTGTAACAGTGTTTATTATTAAGAGTCAGATAGTCCTAACAGTGTTTATAGTCCTAACACAGTGTTTATTATTAAGAGTCAGATAGTCCTAACAGTGTTTATAGTCCTAACACAGTGTTTATTGGTAAGAGTCAGATAGTCAGTGTTTATTATTTCATAACTGTGTGGGCTTTGTTTATACATGTACAGTGACGAGTGAATCTAACTTTGGTTGTTAAAAACGCGAAACATAATAATCAGTCAGCAGCGCTCCACTGCTACCGCAGCCCAACACAAGTGCGTTGGAACAGCAGCCCAAGCTGCCGCGCTGCCGCGCTTGCTCTTTGGATTTCATTTGGGACGGCTGCGCTTGCTTGCGCGTGGGGGCGCGGCCAATCAGAGAAAAGCCGAACACAAGTTGGTTGCCTTTAATATTCACGCGGCCCGGTCCCTCCCGCTGTGCGTTGTCAACCCTGGTCTTGTCAACCGTGCAAGCAGGGTGTCTCGTGGAGCCGGGATATCGCACCCTGACTCTACCAACGAGGCAACCGCACCCAAGGGGGGGACCCCGACAGAAGGGGCGGTCTGATACGGGGGGAGCGGCCATCACCCCATGTGACATAAGCTCCCCCGCTGAGCATCTTCCCGGCTTAGCTTGCTGAGGACAGCCTGCTCTGCAGCTGGACATGCATGGTGTGTGGTCCTCACACTGCCCGATAGGGTGGGTCTCTACACACCGTAGCCCTGTAGTGATATTACTACCACCCAAATTACGCGTGCCTGCCGACCACCGTGGGATCGGAAGTCCAGACGGGGGAGGCACTAATGTACAGTGATGCCACAGATTACTTGTAAAAGTAATCTGATTACTGATTACTCCTTTAAAAAGTAATCTTAGTTACTTTACTGATTACTTGATTATCAGAGTAACTTAGTTACTTTGAAAGTAACTAGGTTACGAAGTCGTCCCCCCTGCTGCTGCCACAACATAAGAATGACAAAAAAAAATTAGTAAAATGTACTCAGTTTGAGTAAAATGTACTAATAGGGCAGGTAGGCCTATCTTGCTATCTATAGATCTATAGATTTCACAAAAGATAAATGGTCAATAACACCACATGTAGGCTGATATGTAGCCTACCTTTGAGGCCTGCCCCATTCAGATATGGTTCTACGTTATTATTATTTATTATTGTGTGAATGAATGAATGAATGAATGAATGAAAACTTTATTTAACAGATTGCAGAATGGGTACAATACAGTACGGCTCAATACATACAATTGTTAAGGGGATGCAGACCTGAGAAAGACGTTTGTCTTGTTTCCATCAGGGTCCCCCATTTTCAATTCATATAGACATTTATGACATACACAACATACATGACATTTATGGCATAGGGACATATAGGTATTTAGTACTGATACATTTGTGACATAAGCGGTATTCAAATATACAGTACTGTTACCCCTAGATCCTGACAGAGTATATACATATGATGGGGAGGGGACTGTACATTAGGAGGGGGTGGGTGGGTGGGAGGGAAATATACATAGGGCGGGGAGGGAATATATATACTGCAGTGTTGTCAGTGTGCTACTGACAACCTACATACTGCAGTATGGTGTTCCATGTTCATGAATAGTGCAATGCAAAAGATGTTTAACTCAAAGGTGGAACATACTGTTTGGCTGGTGCAGCTCCGAGTCCTGTAGAAGTCGATGGTCATGCTGTGCTGTATATTCCATATGCGGTAGACAGTATTTTGTTTCCTCCGCAAAGTGAATGTTTTTTTCACCCGGCTTAGCTGACACAAACGTTAAGTAGACTAGTGAACTTCCAGTGCAAGAAAGCGTTACGAGCGCGAGCGTCTCCCTACTAGCTCGCAGTTTAGGTCAGCCTGAAAATAACAATAACAGCCGCGCCCACCAGCATGGCTCAACACGCGAGGTTGCGTGCTGTGACGTCACTCCCCAATACAAGGAAAAGCTTTCCAAACGTACTTAGTAACGCGTTAGTGGCATCACTGCTAATGTAATACCCGGCCTGGCGAGGGCGGGGCTGGGGGCAACCCACGCTGCGACCTCCTGGGCCTAGAGTTCCCCCTCTGACAAATTTTTTTAGATACAGGGAACCCTGCTCCGTCGACAGATACAACACCAGGCTCACCAAACACAGACGCAGGACGTGTGGTGTGGGAGCCGCTTGACAGCACTCTCATAGACAGACCCAGGCCTAGCTAGCAACTGGGTGTCAGCTAGTGCACTGCAACCTTGCCCAGGCCCGACGGGGCCCGGCCCGGCGGGTTCGGGCTGGGTAGGGCTTTTTTTTTAATAAATAATTCGGGCTCGGCCGGGCCCGGGCACCGCAGTTTTTTTTTTTGTATTTTTTTATTGCGTCTTTTTTTTCTTTCATATAACTAGGGTTATAGGATAACCTTCGTTTTCCTTAGGATTAATTTTCTCTTTTGCGCCAGAGAAACATTTGGATGTAATTACCGCAGCGCGCAGGGAGAACTCAGGGGACAAGTTCAACTCGATTGGTTGTGTTGGAATATAGCCAGTTGGCGAACGTTTTAATTTGTTTTTGGGATGTATGTAGCTGGTTGGCGAAGTTTTGTTAACAGTGTTCAACGCGTTGCTGACGTCGTGGTGAGTGATGTTTATTATTTGCTGGGTCGCGCTACCTGTTTTGTTGTGATTTTCATTATGTTGCGCTCTGCTCGAAATCTGATTTCTGTTTTCTGTTTGTAGGCTATTGTGTGTCGTGTGTGTGTGTGTGTGTGTGTGTGTGTGTGTGTGTGTCAAAGAAGATTCTATAGCCTTCAATACGTTTTACGAGGCTGATGTGTGAGTCAGTCTATAAGCGAGCACTGGGAGAGACGGCATTCTAATAAGAGAGAAACAGGCTATGTAAATGCTTCTTAGTTTTGTTTATTTATTACTTTCATATAAAACCGTGTTTCGAATATTTAAAACAAATACAAAAAAAAATTATATTTTAATAATAATAATAATAATTTTTTTCGGGTTTTCACGCGGGCTAGGGCTTAAAATATTATTTACAGTCGGGCTTATTTTCGGGCAGGGCCTGAAGTTCACGGGCTCGGGCAGGGCTCGGGCTTTATTTCAAGGCCCTTGCAGACCACTAGTGTCAGCCCCTGTCTCCATGAGAAGCGAAATGTGGGGCCGCTTGCTCTTCACTGGAAGAACGCGGCCCGCAGCCAAAGGGAACAAATCAGAGCCCTGTGCCCCGTAGTGTAGCGGGGGGGAGTGACCGGAGAGCGTGCTAGACACAGCTAGATGGCAGCGGTTTTTTAGGGCGTGCCCATCTAATATAGCCGATCCCTCGGGCCGCTGAGGCTGTCGGCCTTGTGATCACCTGTTTTCTTTGTGTCCAGGGTATCTCAGGCGGGGGAAATATGGCCGCTGGCTGGGGGCCTCGCCGCAGCCGCCGGCGAGGCCGTGCTCTCACCTCTGGCTGCGCGGTGTGGGGCAGCGTGGGGCCCAGGTCAAATACCACCCGCGCCTCCATGGACAGACCAAGGTCCACCCGCGGAGAGGGGAGCCCTGAGGAGGAGACCCCTCCCCTCCTCAAGGGGAGATTGCTCCAACCAAAGATGCCTGTGAACAACCGTTGACAGCATCCTAGCCCTCCCTGCGGTTATAGCTTGCGGCTAGGTCAAAAGCTGAATAACCTCAAAACCTTGTGCGATGGTTGACGTCGGCTGGCCCTAAGGCCCCACTACCCGACACCATTTTTGACAGAAAAACAGCCAATTGAGCAATGTTTCCAGTCGCTGCTAAATTCTGTACCGCGGCGGTATAGGCTTCATCAGCCCACCAGCCACCTGCCGGGCCGACTCGCCACATGGCGTCGGCCGGACGGGACACCGTTCCACCATGTCAGGGCAAAGGACTGATGCCACCTGCTTCACTAAGCACGGAACACCAATGGTGGCTGCTGACCAAAGTCTACTACTAGTGAAGCACTGCTCCACTAGTAGTCATGTAACAACCTCCACTGCGGTGTGCACCCATGAAGGGATCAATGAAAGAATGAACGAAAACTCTTAACATATTGCAGAATGGGCTAGCCCAATACATAATTGTTAAGGGGATGCAGACCAGAGAAAACGCTAGTCCTGTCTACATCAGGGAACCCCATTTTCAATTCATAGATTCACAAAAAGCACACCTGCCCTGAGCCCTGAAAGTGTAAAAAAGCCCCCGCTAAACCCCCAACATTAGACACCGATTGACCGTCAGCATGAATGGTTAAGAGGAGGGAAGACAGTAAAGACAGCCCTCGGCGGGGTACATGGGGAACGGCGCCCCAACATTGTAGCATCAGCTGCGCGCTAGGATACCTGGAAAAACATCCAAAAGAGAGTCATGACGACCATGTCTTCCCAAATATCCCGCCCCCTGCGCCAATACATCACTCGGTCGTCTCACGAGACAACGAGCAGTATCACACATGCCATTACCAATGCCTGCTTAGCGCAGGCCCTACCTGTGCGCGACTTAGCTCGACTGCTAACCGTCGCACGAAGTCCCTCGGTCCGCTGTCACGAGACAAGGAAAACATAGAATAGGGCCGTCGTGCTGTCAGGACGGGCCGAGAAGGTTCCGGAGGCTGGCGAACTTCTGGCGAATTCCCAACATTGTGTAATTTCACCTTCTGCTTCATAACAATCTCCAGTTCTGAAGTGCATCTAGCTGCTTCCGCGTGTGGAAACAAAATGAGGAAGGGTGAGGCGTGACGCTAGGTGCGTGGAGATAAGGGGTTATCTCAGTAGGCAGAGCGGGACGCGAGGACAGTTGATATGTAACGTATGGTTATTCTGTAACTTAAAGAGTCCCTATTATCTGCTTGTGACCCACACACACACGCAGCCCTCACACTCCCCTTTCCAATGGCAGAGTTCAATCTGGATTTAGTAACACCAGGTGCCCCTGAGAGTGGAGCAAAAACCGTGAATGAAATCTACTGTAAGTACAGTTACTTTTTTATAATGTACATTTCTCCGCCATTTTTCATCAGATTGCAACGCCGTTTTTTGCTAGACATTCACAGAAAGGTAGATAAACTAACTGCATTCTATTTTTATGGCACTAACGTTCAGGTTTGTTCCACCCGTGAGATATGATCCCGAAAAAAAAGAGAAAAAATCTTCCCGCTACAAGTCAGATGATTGACAGGGGCTGGGGTGAGCTGGGAAGTGTAGTTTTTATTTTATTCGAAAGCCCATCAAAAGCCCTGGGTCTCTTCTCTCAAAAGACTATACTCTTTTTATTTATATATATTTTTTTTTAAATTTATTTGAGCATTTTTACAGCTTCATTTTTTGGCCATACAAGACCGACAGAGGAGAGGGAGAACGGGAGAGGAGGACATGCGACAAATCAGCCTGGGAGCAGGAGGCGAACCCGGGACGGCCGCGTAGGTGTGCGAAGCACTATGCGGTGCGCCACGAGGGCGCCCCTTAAAAGACTATACTCAAGTTAGGTTGCGCCAAATCCTTGAGTCAATAAACGCCTTTTTCCGATTCGATGCACTGAGATTTCTATAAACTCAAATTTCACTAATAACACTTCAAATCATTGGTAAACAAACGTAGTGCTGAAAATATACACTTTGACTGCTGTTTTGACAGGGTTAGGGTCTTTACTCTTGGCTACATTAAAACAAAAAAACGCAACATTAATTCTTATGCTCTGTATTGGTTGATTTATGGCGTGATATGAATCTCAGCCCTGTACCGGGCCCGTCGGGCAGATGATCTTCATATATCTGAACTCACCTTTTTGGGGAACAGATGATCTCCTACCACAATCTCGTTTTCGACGGTGACGCGGGCATTCCCTGGCACCACGGGATACAGCCTGATGACAATAGAACACGATGGAGGATTCACTCAAGTACAATCTGTTCATTTGATAAAAAGCAACTACTATTGAATATATACTCAAACGGTAGCCATTTTAACCATCCCAACTTGAGCATGAGATAAAGTAAGAGCAAAAGGGCCACCATGGAATTATGGTCAATAATAGGGATGGGCAAAACTCACTGGGAACTATTTGACTACTATACTACAATAGTGAACGAGAGATAATTAAACAAGCAAGCTAGCAGGCTGCTGTCATTGCTAACAGTTGGGTTCGATATTTATTTACGAGAACAAAAGCATTCATTCTGAGTTACATCACTGATGCTTGAAATGTGCAAGCTTAGTGAACAGAGTGTAACATCTCAAGTTCTTGAATGTACTGTAGTGATTGAGCCTCTCCAAGCTGTTATGCTACCTGGCTAGCTAGTGAGCTGTACCCAGCATGCCGTTCAGCGGTGTAACAGTTAATAGGGGTCCCCTCTCAACACTAAAGTGTTGAAGTTCCCTCTCATCCGCATGTCACATTACTTCTTTCACAGTCATTGGCAGTTGTGCGGCCTGTTATTTATGGTAGTTTGCTTGATATATAAAAGAATATCAGGATCAGAGCCAATCAGAGGCAGATTAAATAATGGTCGATAGATGATGGCAGGCTGCTAGCTAAGAAAGCTAAAGTAAAGGTTTAGGCATTCCAGCCCTCGTGGACAGAAGAGTGGGGTTTCAGAAGGACAGTGCTGTGTGGACTTTATGCCTTGAAAATGTTGTTTGGTGAACCTTGAGTGTTAAATGCCATTTTGAGACCAAACATGATAATACTTTCAAGGGTGAGGCAGACAAGACTGAATCCATCAAACGTGCCATCTCCAGGTATGGGAAGCAAGCATTTCATAAGGATGGCAGCATTCTTGTATAGTGCTCATATATACTTATAATGTCCTGAATGTCCTGAGAATTTATTTGATTAAAACTGGTGCTATGCTATGTGGATGGAATAGAATTACAGATCCGTTTACATATTACAATACAATTTTGATCTGGTGTCTTGGCACACTGATTAAGAAAAGAAAAGAAAAGAAAAGAAATGGCACTTCATATCCAAAAGGTTGCTGACCCCTGCACTACACAGTAAAAAAGGGGAATATTTTTTTAAGACAAAACAATAGTTGCATCAACTATTTGATTTTTTATAATTTAACTAAATCAATGCCCATCTCTAGTCAATACATCTTTAGTTGCGACTCTGAGGAGAATGAAGCAGGCAGGCCCGATCCAACATTCACAATAACCGCTAAGAGTCGAGGTGGACAGCCCGAGAGCGGACTGTGATGGATCACGGTTTATGTGGGTTTTATTTTAGGCCATGTCCACACAAATCCAGATATTTTGCAAAGCGCACATTTTCTTATACATTTGGGCCTTTCATCCACACGTAAACGGTGTTTTCAGAAAAGTAAACGAAGATTTTCCAAAATATCGGTTCAGTGGATCCGTGTAGCCATAGTCTAGATAAACAATGACGTCACAGCTCACTACGCATGCTCAGACTGTTGTTCTATGGCAATAGGCGCCCGTAGCCTTGAAGCCATGATGATAATAACGATGGCAGACAGAAATAGCATGTACAGTTTCTTCCCCCTCGAATGTATATATTTTCTTTTATTGATCTCTGCCTCTTAACACTTTCCGTGCCACACACGAGAATACTCGGGTTTATTTATAGGTGGTTGAAAGCCACTCACGAGATTTCTCGGAATTATTATTATAATAATTTTTTTAGCGATCTGAAATCATATTGCATCACCCGAGCCTACCCGAGTATAGCCGAGCGGCGCCGGCGATCATTGTGGAAAAAAGCGCCCCCTGTCGTCTCCCAGATGACATAAGGGATTTTGGAATGGACTCAATGAAAATGAATGGGGAAAAAAATCCGGTACTCCACATTTTCCAGTCCACTGATTCAGCCGGGCTTACCACAGTTCATTCTGGAACCTCAGAGCCCCGCTGATCATGGAGTTCTACTGTATCGCGTTGGATCTATACACTTATCGATTTTTTCGAATGGTGATCAGGAATTGGAATATACCAGTTGGATACCATCTGATGTCAGGTAAGGACTCTATGTTATCAGTGTTAGGATAATCAGAGTAAGTTTGATGAAGTTATAAGCTGTTTTGTGAAATGTCCTCTTTCGGTTTCACTGTAAAAGTCCAAGAGGAAATCAACTCGGCGATTATCCGTGCGCGGCCCGAATGTGCTTGCGTGCACGTATAATATTGATCATCTAGCGTTTATTTGAAAACGATTCATAAAAAGGCAGACGAATATCAACGTTGTGGAATATTCCAGTAAAAGACGATTTTCATAGAATGCCCCAGAATGGGCTGTTTTTTATTTCAAAACGGGGGCTTTTCTAAATGCTCTGAAACGGAAACGACGGGATAAAAAACCAATCTGCCTTGACAGCACTGACTGGAAAATAGTCTTTGATAATGCGATGGGCAGATTAGACACATAGCCATAATTTAAAACATAGATTAGGCGATATTAACGTTAACATTGGCGCCGATGGTGGCATTCAGCGGGTAAAAAGGAAAACCCGGCGTGGCGCTCAAAGTGTTAAGCAGTACTGTATATTTGTATATCTTGTTTCATAAATGTCTGGATGTAACAGTACTGTCTATCTACTCCAGTGCTTTTGCGTGTAACGGAGATGTATCTGTTATTTAGTTAGGCCTACTGGAAATCTTCGTTTGACATAAGTAGATTCTTCGTTTTTGTTTATTTATTAAGTTAATATAAACTGTGTTTCGAAAGTTTTTGAGGTTGTTAAATACACGCTTTTGATTTTTTTAAGTGGTGAGTGACGTTTTTTTTTTTGCCCGCTTATTTCTCACCGGAGAGATACAATGTCAATGTTGAGATCACAATCTCCCGATTCCGAAACAAAATAAGGCGAGTCCTTATCACAAACTGTTCCAAAGATATTTAGGCCATGTCCCCACGTATCTGGATCTTTTGCCAAATGGATATTTTCAGGCTCCGATTAAAAAAAAATCCTCGTCCACACGACAGTGTCAAAACAAAAAAAAAAACTGATCCAGACGCAAACACATAAACGCATATAAATTGCTCCAACAAGCATGCGGGCCAGTAGGTGGCGATAAGCGATATCTCAAATACCATAGTGGTACGAGCGGTCAGGACGACTGAGAAACGATAGGAATTGCCCACGTGACCATTCCTAGCATTTCCATTGGCTATATTGACATACATAGATGATAAATAGATAGATATAGCGGAGGATTATGCAGTCCAGACTAGAGGAAACAACCAATCTAGATATGTCACGATTCAATGCTTTACTTTTGCGCACTGGGTGACGGAGAGATACAATGTCAATGTTGAGATCACAATCTCCGGATTCTGAAACTAAATATGGCGAGTCCTTATCACAAACTATATATATACTAATTACAACAAGACATTCATTAATTGCATTGTACTGTTCACATGTGGTGCCAACATCCTCAACTATCCGCAACATCAGAGAGCATCAGGTGCAGACCTCTTCTGTCGCGAGTCTATTAACTAAATTTAGAATGCAATTTGGCTTTTAACTGAAGCCGGGCGCAAAACTAGACATGTTTAGCAAAACATTAAATATCTTTGCAACAGTTTGTGATAATGCCTCGCCTTATTTTGTTTCGGAATCGCGATATTGTGATCTCAAGGTCTCAACATTGACATTGTATGATATCTCTCGAGAAAATAAGCGGACGAAAAAAACATCACTCGTCACTTAAATAAATCAAAAGCATGTATTTAACAACCTCAAAAACTTTCGAAACACGGTTCATATTAACTTAATAAATAAACTAAAACGAAAAATCTACTTATGTAAACGAAAATGTCCAGTAGGCCTAACTAAACAACAGATACATCCCTATTACACGCAAGCAGCGTCTGATGGCCGAATCTGTCGGCACTGGAGTATACAGTACTGTTACATCCAGACATTTATGATATACAAGATATACAAATATACAGTACTGCTTAAGAGGTAGAGATCAATAAAAGAAAATATATACATTCGAGGGGGAAGAAACTACATGCTATTTCTGTCTGTCATTTCAGCACCAGGCGCTGTTCATCTTATTACCTGCATGCGCTTCAAGGCTACAGGCGCCTATTGCCATAGATAGAACAGTCTGAGCATGCGTAGTGAGCTGTGGCGTCATCGTTTATCTAGACTATGGGTTATCTAGACTATGCTACACGGATCCACTGAACCGATATTTTGGAATCGGTTTAAAATGCGTTTACGAAAATCTCCGTTTATGTTTCTGAAAACACTGTTTATGTGTGGATGAAAGGCCCAAACGTGGAAGAAAATGTGCGTTTGGCAAAAGATCCAGATACGTGGGGACATGGCCTTAATGTTTTGCTAAACAAACCCTAGTTTATTCTAGTGTGCTTTGGATGTATTTTTTGATTTTCTCTGGTGAGCTGTCAATCACCAGACACCAGTTAATTGCCATGCGGCATGGCAGGTGTGTGGGCTTGATTGCCACCTGATTGGTGTCAGCTGTGCAGTGCCTTTAAGTAGGCATGGTTGACTGTGTTCGGATGCTTGTCCATTTCATGTTTTCCCTCAATAGTAGAGGAGCGTCCCAAGCTCATGCTTCTTGTGTTTTCTCTGTCTCTAGTGCTGTTTTTTTGTTGTTATTTTCAACTGCTAGGCAGTGGTGGTTACTTTGGGTTTTTTCCCCCAGTTATTGTATACTGGTTTTTTGTGTTTCCTACAGCTTTTATTTGTATTTATTTTATTCTTGTGTTTTCCCCCACCCTCTCATCGCTCAGCGATTCCAGTGGTTACCCCTTTCTGGGGTAACTTTAAGATTCCCCTTTTTGTGTGTGTCTGCGTCCTCCACCCCCCCCCCCCCCCCCCCCCCCCCCCCCACTCCCCCCACTCCTGACAGACGAGTGGAAAAGGGACCCGGCTGACCTCAGCGTCTCCCTGACGACGGCCTTCAGGTAAGGCATCCGCGCGATGTTGTCGCTGGTCGGCACCTGGTCTCCCGGGCACACGTTCATCACCTCCCGGTACAGCTTGTCCTGGATCTCTGGCTCCCGGGCCATGTGGTACAAAGACCATGAGATGGTGTTGGACGTCTGCAACAGAGCAGCCCAAGGATTGCTGTCTGGAAGTGGCTTGGATAGATGCTATTGTACCAATGCTGGCACTAGGGGTGGGTATCACCAGAGGGCCCCATGATAATATATAATAATAATACCATAAATAATAATAATAATAATAATAATAATAATAATAATAATAATAATAATAATAATAATCATAATCATAATAATAATAATAATACGATAATACCACAATACTACAGTTACGATATTTTAATATCATGATACAGTATATTGTGTTTGTTAACATCTGCAATTTAAATATATATCTTTTGTATATATTTGTTTTGCAGTAAAATGGGATTGTCAAGCAAAAATACCTACAAATAAATATATATACAGTATATGCACTTACTGTAAAAAATGTAAATGTACAAAAGTGTTAAATATCCATAATTGGAGTTACTGTAATATTGACAGGCAAACTATCACAATATATTGCTGTATAATCTTTTTTCTCCACCCCTAATCAGCATTGGTACAGGGTATTGATACAGGGTATTTCTCCAATACCTAAACCCTGATACCAAGAGCCATGTGCAAATCAAAGCATAGCCACTTGGACTTTATGCATTTTTTTTTTAGATATAGAAAGATGTTAGATCTCTTTGATGGGGAAAATGTATTATATCTTAATACATTTCTGTCAAACTAAAGTTTATACTGTTCATTCAAAGTAATGGATCAGTATCGACTGATAGTTGAGGCCAAGAAAAAAAGATTTAAAAGTGGCATTGGTGCTTCCCTCTCTATTGTTAAGATGTCAAATCTGTACAAAACAGATCATACCACAAAACAGCCTTTGCAGTATGAAATGCAGTGAACTTACATAATATATATAATATATATATACACGTTACATATTGAAGACAATCAACTGGGAGTGCTGCACTGGGTCAATATAATTATGATAATATTGAAGTAAAAAAAAAAACAGGTGCTCGTCAAGGACAAGGGCAATTAGTATGAGAGATAGAATGCAGAGGCTGAACAGCTTACTTCATGGAAGTCCTTAGTGGAAGTGACTCCCTGATGAAGACCCGATAAGATACCATTCACATCCATTGTGCTGTTTATAAATTTGTTTCCTAAAATGATAAATGGTGAGAATAAGTCCCTCTCACCGTGTCGACTCCCGCCAGCAGCAGCTCAGTGATGCTGCCCAGGATCTCTGTGACGGTCATCTGCTCGCTGAGCAGCAAGTGTGTGAGATATTCCCCCTCCACAGGCAGCCCCAGGCGCACCTTCTCCTGGATCTCCTCCATTTTGTGTTGCACCAGCTTCTCAGCTTGGGGATGCAGGGGGGGGGGGGGATGACACACACACACACACAACGTTTAAGCTAACGATGAGAGGTATATAGCAGAATTAAATAAAGTACTAATTGACCACAGGAAAAAGTTACATAATGTACGTTATGTTATAGCCACAAGTAATATACTGTATTTACATATTGTATCTGCAAATGTCCAAAACAAATGGCTGCAAGCAGGAGTTGAACCAGCAAACATTGCAGTGGCGGGTCAGTGCTCTCACCGCTATCTAATTATGATTATAGTTACACTTAAGGTTAGTTTTAACGTTCGCTTAACAGTTATGGTTAAGATATAAAGTTAAGGTTTGGGTTCGATCTTAACTTAAGAACTTAAACATTTTCTGAAAATGGAAAAAGTAAAGATTTTTAGAATATGTAATATATGTACTTATTTGTAATACGTACTTTTTTATACAATACGTAAATATATTACTTATTACTATAACATAACGTACATTATGTACCTCAATTAGTACTTTATTTACATATTTCAATGCAGATCGGGCTGTTAAAAATAATGGTGCCAGTTTCTTTTCTTTTTTTCTGTACAAGGAAAACACCATTGTATAGCTTTAGACTTAACACATATATTGTCACACTTCATTTATTCAAACCTCTCTGCACTTACGGGGTGCTTTGGGTCTGTTAATAATAATAATAATATAATTTAGGACCTGCTCCGAGGTCATCATTTGGCACACATGCGAACCATGCATACAATGCGTATCTGCGATTAACCCATCCCGTCGTCCTTCCCCCCCAAGGGCAGCCGGGAGCAGACAGGCGCCACGTGAGCCGCGCCAGGGGACCAATCCAAGTGCTCCTGTCCGTCTTCGTCAAGGACGCCACAGCGTTAGCGATCTTGTTGTTGTGCATGTTTTTCCATTGGGTTTATCTTATCGGGGGGGGAAACCCTTGCGAGCACGGGGAGAACATGCAAACTCCACACAGAAAGGCCTGGGAGATACCCCACCTGGGTAACTGGCATCATGGAAACCTGGTCCCCAAGCGGGATTCGAACCCTGGACCTTCTTGCTGTGAGGCGACAGTGTTAACCACTACACCACCGTGCCGCCGTGTTAAGAGACTCGTTGCCTTGGGGAGGTTTGGAAGGAAGTGCGGAAGCCCCCGGTATCTAGAGCCCGGTCTGGAAAAGCCATTCAAGCGCCCGTTGGGGGGTTTTGAAGGGAAATGAGGAAGCCCCAGGCTAAACCCCGGTCCTGACAAACCCCTTTCATCGCCCACTGTGTGGCACCTGGCCTTGGGCTGCGTGCCGTGCAGGCATGGGGGCCCACATTGCTGGTGCCAGGTGCACATCAGAATTAGAATCAGAATTTTACTTGAATTTGACAGTAATTTGACTTTTCCCTCCTGCACCTGTTCATATCCTATTCCCTACAAGTTTCTTTAATAGTTGTCATACAGAAGTACAGAATACTTTCATACAAAATGCTTCTTACTGTTACGCTCCAGAGACTGTGCTAGACAAGATAGTATCAAATAACATAGTATAGCATGTAATTTAGAAGAAGAAAATGAGGTCACAGTGTTCGGTATAGACATATGTACAATGTTCTGAGTTACCATATAATATACAATACTATGCAGTGTACTAATGTACAGTACTATATAGTGCAAAGCAGAAATGGGATGAGGTACAATTTACAGTAAGGTGTACGAGTTGTAGTGCAATCCTTCATCAATAAATATAAAGTGTAGGGAGTGGGTGCTACAGTGTGTTTGTTTAAAGTGGGTGTGTGCTATAAAGTGTGTGGAGTGGGTGCTACAGTGTGTTTGTTTAAAGTGGGTGTGTGCTATAAAGTGTGTGGAGTGGGTGCTACAGTGTGTTTGGGTAAGGGGTGTAGGGTTAGGGTTACCCTAAACCGTGTTCGTATCCTATTCCCTACCCCTACACCCCTTACCCTAAACCGTGTTTGTATCCCATTCCCTACCCCTACACCCCTTACCCTAAACCGTGTTCGTATCCTATTCCCTACCCCCACACCCCTTACCCTAAACCGTGTTCGTATCCTATTCCCTACCCCCACACCCCTTACCCTAAACTGTGTTCGTATCCCATTCCCTACCCCTACACCCCTTACCCTAAACTGTGTTCGTATCCCATTCCCTACCCCTACACCCCTTACCCTAAACCGTGTTTGTATCCTATTCCCTACCCCCACACCCCTTACCCTAAACCGTGTTTGTATCCTATTCCCTACCCCCACACCCCTTACCCTAAACCGTGTTCGCATCCTAGCCCCCCCCCCCCCACACACACACACACACACACACACAAACACTCATATACACATATGATGTTTTTATTTGACTACTATGAGTAGCATATGTTTGCCAAGGGAATTGGGTTTCTTCATTGAGCACTTATCCTTATCACTCCATGCCCAATTTCAGCCTCCTAGGGGCGAAACCTGTGGCTGCTGGAGGGTGGGGAATTTTTTCTCAACCAAGAGAATGACCTGTAGAGAATGAACCTAGAAATGAACACAATTTAAACACAGTACCCCTTTCTACCCCAACCGCCTTGCATAACTTTTAGGCAGCATGTTTACCTTCCTAATGCCTCTGTTGAGTGCACCTCCCACCCTTCAGGAGTCGGACATCTATACAGACTCCAGCCAACAGTCTCTTCTCTCTGCTGTGGACAAACAGACACTGCCCCAGCTTCTCCTCCTCACAGCACAGAGAGGCTGAATAGAAGCTGCTCCTCTTCACAGCACAGAGAGGCTGAAGATAAGCCTCTTAGTTGGGTCATCTGTGGCACTTCCGTGACCGTGGAGAGCGAAGGTCCGTTTCTCAATGGATTTGTCATCTAGGAGGGTTAATAAACAAATTCAGCCGGGGGGTATTGTTTAAAAAGGCGGGGACCAAAATCCAAAATGGCTGCCGTGGAAATTAACTTTTTAATGGTTTGACCTACAATGATGCACAATACATGGTTTCAGAGCTTATTTTGGTCAAGGAATACATATTTGGTGTTTATATAATGATTTGACCTATTGTTGACCTTCAAATGCAAGATGGCTGCCAATTTTGAGCTCCAAAAGAGATGTTTTTCAAAATCGTCACAGAGCCTTCATATTAGGCTCTAATGAAAGCTCTGCTCATGATGAGTTGAGTTATGGACACAGGGGATAGGTGGGTATCTTCCACCATACTCCATCCATCTGTGAAAGTCGGAGACATGAGCACCCCTGTTTGCTTCAGCAGGGTGGGTTATTTGCCCCAGATGAGAGGAGAGAGCGGCTTCGCGCGCCTTCAGAATCCTTTGGCAATCTGCGCATGCGTATGGGGAGTAGGTGCTGAAAAAGGGACTATAGCTTGGCCGATTAAGTTCCGTTCGATTTGGAATTGGTCGTGCCGTGTTCAGGAGACTCAGGCGTATAAAAGTCTATTCGATCTTTTTTCCAGCACCCACACAGCCGTAGCTACAACCACTTACATCAAGGCTCTCATTCACATTCATTCATTTGCTCCCCCCGCGATCTCCTCCATGATTTCAGAATCCCGGAAGTGTTGCGGTGGTCTATGATTGTCTTATTATAAGTCTATGCTGCTTTAAAGCGTGCATTGACTATAAACTACATTTCCCATAATGCATGTCAATTATGTGACAGGCAAAGTGGCGGCATCCCATGTACATGACATGTAGACATCGGTGTTTAATTACGGCGATTTCACCATCAAGTCGAATTGAGAATTGAACATATTTATTAGTGTCATGATGCCAACATGTCCAGTAAGAGAAAAGTTGATGGAGATGGAAGGCAGTTTCAAGAAAGATGTGAAAGTGAAAACATGTTTGTGCTTCAAGGATAAGAAACGGTATGTCTTTTGTGTTATGATGCGGCGTCTGTCGTCAAAGAGTACAATCTACGTCTGAATTTTTACACCAAACACCAAACGCATGCCAGATTTAGCCTCCCAAGAAAAACAACAAATTGTCCAAGAATTAAAAGGCAGACTGCAATCGCAGCAGAGTATGTTCACAGGAGCTACAGCCAGAAACCATGCAGCAAAGCTAGCTTTATTGTGGCTGAAGAAATATTGTCTGAACTGTCTGATCCAAACTGGCTGTGTGACTTTGCTGTTGTGTGACATAACGAGCATCGTGTCAAATGTTATCAGAAGCTGCAGGAAGCAAACAAGTCCCACCCAAAACCTGACCAATATAGTTGTGAACTGAGACAACCCTTATTTTTTAGTACAGTTACAGTTGTGTTCATGCAGAGAATTTTTCTGTAATCAAACTATCTCCCATTAGTTGGATGTATGGCCTCTGCAAGCTTGAGTGCAGCCATTTGTTTTTGTAAAATGCTACATCTGTCCCACGTGTTCTTAGCAGCTCACAAGTGTTGCTTGCACCATAGTTCTGCCCCTCTGAATGAACCTCAGTAAATATGCAATTTAACTGATAGATACAAAAAAATGTATGTATTTATGTTAATTTAATTGTGTTGTTTTCATTTCTGCTAAATAAGTATGTACATTTAGTTTGGTTTGGTAAACATTGCTCTATGAACAGTCTGTCAGTGTACTGTATGTGGGGCAGGTGCAACCTCGTTCCCACTAGTTGTATCTCCGTGAGATAACGCCTGGTAAAGAACTACTGCCCAAAGTGTCTATGGGGTCGAATTTCCGGTGTTTGTATTTCCCCTGGAAGCTGCCTCCGATTTACAATTTATGAGCGTCTGCTTCGTTCTTTGTTTCGCTGGGGACTATAAACAGACCTGGACTGACCGGAACCGGTACGGCTGTAGCCTGGACTTCCTGTACTTCCATTTAGACCGTTTAGGAGGCATATCTTGTCCAACCTAGGGCAGGTACAATAAGAGTTTTCTTCTTCCTGTTTCTTTCGGCCATGGGATTTAGTGGATCATATTAAGTGAACTATATGTACTGAAGACACAGTTGGACTGTAACAATTCCATGTACGAATAAATAAAAATGAAATGAAAATGAAAAATTGCCTGATCATTGATTGATAGAGTAATATGTGGTTCTTAACCTGATAAATCAAAAGGATTTATGTAAAAATAACGTATACATCTATGCAAATGCATATTGTGGTGGAATTTTTGCTAACAATGACCCAGTTGGAACTGAAAGAATGATTACTTGAATCAAGGATAGAAGCTGATAAGCTAAATGTATTATCTGTGCAGAGTCTCACTTCAGTTTACAATGTGTATGAAAAGAGACGGTTTGAATGCAAAGAGACAGGCAGGATACCGGGGGTGGGGGGGCTGCCCAAAATCAGACATTTCTAAGAAGCTGCGCTTCGTAAGTTAGTGGAATTCAGACATGGCTATGTCTGGACAAAAAAATGCAAACCTAGAAACAAGCTTCCTGTGTTGCAACAGGAAGTTGTATCGTTATGTTTTATGTATAGCAGGATGTGTGGGGGACTGAAAGTAACACCTGTATCTCCTTGCATCTTTACGAAGAAATATAGAACAGAAAAACGCATGTTTTTGGTATCTGAATCTAGGGACATCTATGGATCTCAGGGAATGTATTCCCAGTGTCAGAAATATTGTGTCTGTTACTAGGCTTGAGTAAATTGTAATGAACCAAAGGAGAATGGGTCTCATTCCTGAATATTTTCCAAAGAGTTCTCTTGGAAGACTTATCTTGGAACCAACTGAGACAGAATCGAAGACAAGTTCACTCTGAGTCCCCAACGTGTGGGGAAGATGTCTTAAGTGGCTCAAACAATCACAGCTGAGATGCATTCTGAAACATGAACGCGCATCCCTGTTCAGCCATCTTGCATTTGAAGGTCAACAATAGGTCAAATCATTATATAAACACCAAATATGTATTCCTTGACCAAAATAAGCTCTGAAACCATGTATTGTGCATCATTGTAGGTCAAACCATTAAAAAGTTAATTTCCACGGCAGTCGTTTTGGATTTTGGTCTCTCACAAATTGCCCCTGCCTTTTAAAAAAATACACCCCGGCTAATTTGGTTTATTAACCCTCCTAGATGACAAATCCATTGAGAAACGCTCTCCACGGTCACGGAAGTGCCACAGATTACCCAGTTATCTCCTCCTCACAGCACAGAGAGGCTGAATAGAAGCTTCTCCTCCTCACAGCAGAGAGAGGCTGAATAGAAGCTTCTCCTCTTCACAGCACAGATAAGCTGAAGATAAGCTTCTCCTCTTCACAGTACAGAGAGGCTGAAGATAAGCTTCTCCTCACAGCACAGAGAGGCTGAAGATAAGTTTCTCCTCTTCACAGCACAGAGAGGCTGAATAGAAGCTTCTCCTCTTCACAGCACAGATAAGCTGAAGATAAGCGTCTCCTCTTCACAGTACAGAGAGGCTGAAGATAAGCTTCTCCTCACAGCACAGAGAGGCTGAAGATAAGTTTCTCCTCTTCACAGCACAGAGAGGCTGAATAGAAGCTTCTCCTCTTCACAGCACAGAGAGGCTGAAGATAAGTTTCTCCTCCTCACAGGCCAGTAATGTCACTCACTCACAGTTCACCACTCTGCCCCCTAGTGGTGGCTCATGGGAACGTTGTGTAAATCCAGCTAAATGAATGCAAGAATGCTTTGCTTTCTATGTGTCCTTGTTACAGTTAGTACTTTTCTAATGTTTGCTGCACAAAATATCTGCCCACCCCCCAAAAGAAGAAAAACACTGCAACATTGTGGATATTTTCTGTTAACTGATGTCGGGTTGTAAACTTTTTTCTATTCAGCACAATGGAAAACCCACACAAACACACTGTTCAAACGGGCAGACTGAGAAGTGGACACAACTAATAGTGTTTGTTGTGTAACATAAGCCACTAGGTGGCCATACAGATGGACAGTGGACCAATTCACTGTTGATGGCACATTGAACTCAGCCTTGAACAGAGACATGTGAAATGAACTTTGGAAGCGGTGGAAGCAATCGGTGGCCTTGGAATTAATTTGATAACACAAGCTTATAAAAGGCCATGCACTCTAAAAACCTGTTCTGAAAGCAAGTGGGTCAGGGGACTATAGTTTATTTACTCAACTTGTTATGGGCGCAGGTGAAGGGAGGGAGCAAAACCAAATGTAGGTACCGTCTAAACTGTATAGGTGTCACAGTATGTAGATGCTGTCTAAACCATATATTCTGTACAGTAAGTGTCACAGTATGTAGGTACTGTCTAAACCGTAGTATGTAGGTGCAGGGCCAGACTGGGGAAATGATTCAGGCCGGGAAATATAGTGCGAAATATAGCCCCAGTCAGGCCACTTTTTAAGCGGGGGGTCTGGGGGTCCCCCACCAGGAACATTTTAGTTACAAAGACTTAATTCCCTGCATTCTGGTGCAGGACTTTTATAATTGTTACCCTTTAAATGCCATTGTTTGTGATGGCATCACAAATTATTGTTAACACTTTCACTGCCACACACGAGATATCTCGGGTTCCGATAGTTATGTTGAAAGCCACTCACGAGATTTCTCGAATTTTTCTTTTAGCGATCTGAAATCATATTGCATCACGCGAGCCTACCCGAGTATACCCGAGCGCCGCCGGCGATCATATGTGGAAAAAAGCGCCCCCTATCGTCTCCCAGATGACATAAGGGATTTTGGAATGGACTCAATGAAAATGGATGGGGAAAAAAATTCCAGTCCACTGATCCAGCCGGGGTTACCACAGTTCATTCTGGAGCCTCTCAGCCCCGCGGAATCATGTGTACTACTGTATCACGTTGGATCCATACACTTATCGATTTTTTCGAATGGTGATCAGGAATTGGAATATACCAGTTGGATACCATCGTGATGTCAGGTAAGGAATCTATGTTATCAGTGTTAGGATAATCAGACTAATTTTGATGAAGATATAGGCTGTTTTGTGAAATGGGCTCTTTCGGTTTCACTCCAAAAGTCCAAGAGGAAATCAACACGGCGATTATCCGTGCGCGGCCCGAATGTGCTTGCGTGCACGTATAATATTGATCATCTAGCGTTTATTTGAAAACGATTCATAAATAGGCAGACGAATATCAACGTTCTGGAATATTCCAGTAAAAGACGATTTTCATAGAATGGTCCAGAATGAACAGTTTTTTATCTCAAAACGGGTGCTTTTCTAAATGCTCTGAAGCGGAAATGAAGCGATAAAAAACCAATCTGCCTTGACAGCACTGACTGGAAAAGTAGTCTTTGATAAGCGACGGGCAGATTAGACACATAGCCATAATTTAAAACATAGATTAGGCGATATTAACGTTAACATTGAAGTGGACCGTGGCATCAAGGGGGTAAAAAGGAAAACCCGGCATGGCACTCAAAGTGTTAACAAAACACACACATTTTTTTATATTTTCAATATATAATGTGGATTTTTCTGGGGGGGATTATTACAGGCTAATTGTTATAATCATCATGTCAATGATTAGCAACAACACTGATTTTGATGGATTTTTTGTTTTTTGTAATGTCAGACTTAACAACAACTCTTATCAGAAAAGTGGGAGTATTTCATTTTTTATCTGACATTACAATACAAATAAAAAATGTATGATCAGGACTGAAGTTGAATAAAATATTTATGAAAAAAAAGTGGAAAAGTATTTCAACATATAATATTTGTATGGCGTTTTTTGAAGAGGACAATTTAGTCCCCTAATGGTAAGAGTGTAACACTTTAGTTTTCAGACACAAGGGTTAAATGATTGATTATCCAGTTTTTTGGCAGCTTTAACATCGGGCTTTTGACAGGGGACGATGCATGGTAACGTTAGCTATGTTAGCTAGCTAGCATGTTTATTTTGATCACTGACTAACCTGGTGGTCTCGTGATGCAAGAAAACATTTCGTAAATGTTGCCACATTTAGCGGCATCTCCTGCAAGGGCCTTCATTTCTTTCTCTCTCTCCCTCTCTGCTCCACCCTTCCTCTTTTTTCCACTGTTGAACTGTTGAAACATTTAATTTCCAGTAATTTCCATCTGACTGTTCTGTGAAATACAAGCAGTCAGCAGTATGCAGGGCTCGAAATTGCGACCGTTTTGGTTGCATATGCTCCCGAAATTTGATCCGTGCAACCTCAAAATAGAATTGGGAGCATTTGTGTGAGTGAAAATTATTGTTCTGATGCGACCTCCTCCCCCCCCTCCCCGAACGTCCCTTTCTCTGTCCATTCGCTAGTTTGTACACTCAGTATGTGCCTTGTGAGTTGACAGTGACCATTCTAACCAATCAAACGTGAGATTGACGTTCTTACATTTAATGCTGATTTTAGATTGGTTAAGATTAGCAATCACTACCTTTCGTGGCACTCCACTGTCATGTGACAGAGAGCTAACGCGTTAACTAGGCTAATTAGCCTAACAGTCACATCTAGATACCTCAAAACCTACTCTAGCGGGGCCTTTAACCTAGAACTGGAGAGCCTGGACTGGTCAGAAGAGCTCAGTGGTACACTGGTTAAAGAAACATGGCTTGGTTTCAAAACCAAATTCTCAACAGTACTAAACGTCATGGCCCCCTAAGAACCACCAGAGTAAAAAATCGCGCTGAGCTGTGGATGCACACCGAAATATTGACCGCTATGAAAATCAGAGACAAAAAATGCTGAGTTTCGTAAAAGTCAGTCAAAGCTTACCAAAAGCTCGAGCAGTGAACTCCAAGCCCACGTGACTGAACTCAAACTGCAAAGAAACAGACTAAGAAATTACGTAAACTCCATGATCAAAACTGCAAAAAATAATTTCATCAATGACAAAACTGAGGAAAACAAAAATAAACCCTGTGAACTTTGGAAATTACTCAATAATCAACTAGGCTGCAGTAAAAAACTTAAAACCAGATTTTCAAACATAAACATAAAGACGGACAACACGCTCATCACAGACAAGCTGGATGTGGCCAATTACTTAAACATATTCTTCACAAACATAGCCACAACACTGGTAAATAAACTACCCTCCCACTCAGGGCATTTTGGGGTAGATCACATCATAGCCTACTACAATAACCTAGGGGTCCGCAAAGACGATTTCAAACTAGAAATGGTAACAACAGTTGAGGTACTCAAAAAACTGAGCGCCCTCCAACCTAACAAGGCCATGACAATATCCCCTCCAAATTCCTCAGAGACTCAGCAGCCGCCATCACCCCAGTCATCATAAAACAGGTGTCGTGAATTATCAAAATAAAACATGAAAAATATCAATGAAATGTACATGTGCAGGACGAAAATACTGTGGTAAGATGTATTACAAAATGGATCAAAAATCAGCAGGATGTCTCCTGGCCTAAAGAGCCAGACCTCAGCAAACAGCTGTTAACAGTGTACCATCCCCTGTCAAAATAGCTCCAAGCAAGGACACCTCACCAGCCAAGGACAGCGGGTTTGTAGGTAAGTAAGGATTGTGCGTCTGAAATTGGTGGAGGTCGAGCGGTCTCAAATTGGGGTTTTGCTATGGGTAGAAGTGAATGCTGTGCTGGACCGAAAATGTGTTGGTATCGGAAGACGCCAGAGACCAGAATTCACAACCTGGCTCGGGTCTCGGTCGCGCCAACGCAGCACTTGATAGGATAGGGAATTAAGGAGGGGCGCGCAATCGGATTGAACAAGTACAGAGTTGCGGGGGAAGTGTCGAATTTGTAAGCGACTAGAAATGCTATAAATAGGGTTATTGTTCAAGGGACAATTGAGAGTCTGGTAGTAGTGATTTTGGGTTGATGAATGGGTTAAATGAGGCGCTGTTTTCACTCGTCAAACCGGGCCCCGCTCTGGGAACGGCTGACGGAGGGAAAGAGCGGTACCATTTGTGGATTTTACAAAACCCTTCATTGGTCAATATTATGACTGCCAGTATTGAGAGGTTTAAACTGGTCTGTATTTGGTTCAGGTCGCGCGCAGCCAGGGGGATATGGGGAGTCGGGCCAGGTTACTTAACAGATTTCTTTCATAGAATCGGTGCGCTGGCAGTTAACGTTGGGAGACGTTTCATACGTGAAGCTGAAAAGACGCAATCCGACATCATACAAGCTTGGGTTCACCTTTTGTTGAATCTGAGAAATATCAAGCTCGTGGAGGAAGGATACTGTAGGAAATAGTTGGTTTGTGGTTAAACTAAGAGCACAGATTTGGCCGCAAAACGCCATTCAAGCCGCCAGGGGGCTCCTGCGAATGTACTCTCTGCGAGCTACTTAAAGTGTATGGTGAAAGACTCTGGAGTAAGTAAGCCGAATCTCAAACCTTGGTATATAGAGCACTTAAAAAAAAAAAAAAAAATGGAAATTGAATGAAGGACTTGCACTTATGATTAAGACAAGTTGCATTGTATGAGCGAGGTTTAGGTTAGGAAATGCGCTTAGGAATGGGCAAGGGAATGGGATGTTTATAAATAGGACAATGTGTTTTGCTAAATATATATGGTTGATGAATGTCTGTTAGAGGTTATGAGTGAATGCCAGTGTATTTTTTGTATCGTTATAAAACTCTAGTGACCAAAAACGGCAGCGGAGAAACCATAACACTGTCCGTTGTATGGGGAAGGTTTGTTTTTTTTCAAGGGCAGTGGAACGTGGCATAGGTTAGCTTGCTATATTAGCCGCGAGGACGACAGGGATTAACTATGGACGCTGCGTTGCGATATCGAGTGAATTGAGTGAATGGCGAGAGTAATGGAACCAAAATGATGTGTGAGATTCGCTGAATTTTTTTTAATTGGTGGTATTAAGTCGTAGTTTAATGTAGTAGGGATTAAAAGAAGCAATCTTTTGGGGACTGATGACGTCACTAGAAACGTCTGCTCGGAGGGGGCTTTGGGAGCGTTGGATTTAAAATACTGTGTATTTCGGCCAGGCGGGGCCAAACGGGCGAGCGAACTAAAATAAAGATAATAATATATGATCTGTAAACTAGCGCTTAATGAGATTAAAGTTATGTTGCGGAGTATAACTGTTGCGTAAACGTCGCGATGTGTTGTGCCGCTCGAATCAACTGGATAATGGGCCATATAGGAGACCACATTATGGAGGCTAAGCTAAGCTAATGGAGCTAATGGTGGGAAGCTAACTAAGCTGAAATGCTAAGCTACCTGTGCTAACAATGTAGCATGATTGAACTCTCGGTGAATATCGCGTGATGCTATTTTGGTGGCTGACGACGAGATCTCGTGTTTGTAAACATGACGAAACTCCTGTGGAGGATTCTGGGGAGTGTGGTTTATTATAGAGTAAAGACGTCGATTTGATGTTGTGTGGTGATGTGCTGCGTGATGACGCACTTGTGAGGGAGGGGGAGGGCGCCTCCTGCAGGACGTTGTGAGTACTGTAGTACAATAGAGGTGATGGGCGAACGTTACAGCAGAGGGCGGTGTTGCCTCTTGGATGTTTACACCTCTCCTTCACAGTGCGCCGGCCATTTTGTGGTTTTTATCGGTTTTTTCGTTTTTGTGTGGCGACTGTATATACTTGTTTGATTATAAATCTATATCTGTTGTGGGCCCGGTATGATGACAATAGTGGGGAAGGAACGGAATGGATGGGTGCGTGTTTGTTTGTGACTTTACTGGTAGTGTTATTCCAATAGTAGGCAGTTTATGGGGGTGACTAGTAGGTGTTTGAACGTGTGGAAGCGTGATGTGTCGATCTGCACATGTGCGCCATGGTGCCGTCAGTACAAGGGGGATGGATGATGGGCTTTTGTTAGGGCAGTAGACAGTGAAAGGCTATAGGGGGCGGTGTTGGACAAGACGAGTTGGGGTGAACGGCGACGTTGTGTGCTGTGACGAGAGGCTGCGTGCCCCCCCCCCCTCCTCCTCTGTGTCTCTCCCTCCCTCTCTCCCTCTCCCCTCCCTCTCTCCCTCCCTCTCTCCCTCCCTCCCTCCCTGCCTTCCTCCCTCCCTCCCTCCCTCCTTTCCTGCCTCTCTCCCTCCCTTCCTCTCTCCCTCTCTTCCTGCCTCTGTATGTCTCTACCCACTCTCCCTCCCACTCTCTCTCCCGTAATCCTTCTGTCCCTCCCTCCCTCTCCTCTCTCCCTCCCTCCATCCCTCTCTCCCTCCCTCCCGGTATCTCCCCCTCCCTTTGTTTCCTCTCAATCCCTCTCTTCCTGTTTGACTCTGGTGAGCTACCAGGTTCTCAAAGGGGTTTAGTTCAAGTTAGTATGCCTTTTCGGTAAGGTTTAAAGTATAGTGTTAGATATTAGGGACTCCATGCAGACTCCTTTAGTCTGATTAAAGTAGGGTTTGATTTAAGTTGAAGTTAGGCAGCAGATGCTGAGGATAGTGTTTAAAGCCCTGTGGGTTAACTGGACCAGGCAATACGGTAAGGTCTACTAGTTAATTCTAAATTTTTTTGATAATGTTAATGTTCAATTGGGAGGCCCCCCCCCCCCTCCTCCGTCTCTCTATCCCTCTCTGTCTTCACTCCTTCCTCTGTCTCCCACCCTCCGTCCCTCCATCCCTCTCCCCCTCCCTCCCTTTCCTCTCTCCCCCCCCCCCCTCTGTCTCTCCTTGTATTTCTCCCTGTGTCTCTCCTTCCCTCCCTCCCTTCCTTTTTCCACGTGTGCCCCCCCCTCCGATGCTTGCCTTCGAATGGTTTATGGGTACGCTGCAGACCATGGCTAGTTTGGGTAGTGGACTGCTAAGTTGGGTTTAGGTTTCCATTTAGGGGTCCCTCCATCTCCCTGACTGGCCCTAAGGGTAATATTCAGCCTTGAGTGTGGCGTGTATGTTTAGACTGGGGGCAAGGAGTCCAAGCGTTTGTTATGAAGGGAATGGGTTTTACATTAGGTTGGTTTTGTTTAGAGACGGTTGAGGTGTGTTTGTTCATTTTAGACAAGGTGTCAGTCCCCTGGTTCCCCCTTCTGTTAGGGTCCTTGGAAACAGGGTTGGCTTTGCGTCATGTTGTGTGTTATTGGTTAGATGTTTGTTTTGAACTGCGTAGTTATTATGTGTGTGAAGTAGGTGCCGGATGGGCGCTGGCCTGTCTAGGTACAGAAATGGTGGGACGAATTGTAATATTCTTTGTATAGGGAGCCTGGGGTGTTTTCGTTCGGATTCGCGACTGAAGGAAAAATACTTTGGGTCTTTGTGAATTCGAGGATCTGTGAGGATATTGCGTGAGTATAGTATGGGTGTCCATGAGTTTATGACATGGACAGCTGCGCTGTGCAACGGTCGAGGGTTTAGTGATATAAATCACTATACATTTATTTTTTCCCTTGATAGCAGTTGGAAGCGGAGACAACACCAAAGGATTTTTGGTGTTGTGAGGGGGAAATGTGTGAAAATATAATGAAAAATGATGTTGTATGAAGAATGTGATGAGAGGTTGAGATGTAAATATGGAAAGAAATGTAGGAAGAAGTATAATTTTTGATTTCCATAGTAGAAAGCAAGCGGAAGTTAATATTACATTTACATAGTAAATACGCTGAGAGGTCATTTAAAGTATGAAATAAGATCGGAATGAGAGATTCATCAAGGCAAAAAGAAATTGGAACAGATGAAGGACCAGGTTTACAAAGATTATTAGACAATTGATAGGCTGTGGGGAACTAATGTTTGTATTCCCCAGAGAATCATGTAAGAGGAACACGCAAGGGATTGGAAACCTCCAGTTTTCCGGTTGGACGAACGAACAAAAACAAGCTAAGGCCGTATCGTTATGGTGAAATAAATCACACCAAATCTCTCTAGAAATATTAGTATAGAGTTGCCCGACATTTCGAATGCATAACAGATAGTGGAAATGACAAGGGAAATACCACTGATGTTAAGTTTGGGTGTGTTTGCTTTCTTTCTGCGCAGGTGCTCGGCAGGACAGATGGGGCTCTAACGATTTCAATACCAACTGGGGAAACGGCTATATAAGCCTTGGTATAAGTATGAATGATAAGCCATTTATCAATCCCTGTCTGCACCGGTAATAGTCTGATAGTGTGAGTGATTTTTAACTCAAGTAGGTAAAAATAGTTTTAGAGACAGAGAAACTTGTTTTTCCAAACGGTAATTGCAGGAGTGTTTGAAAGCGGGAGAGAATGTCGGAAATACAGGAGGTTGAATGAATGAATGAATGACTTTATTTGACAATATAAAAATAAACATGTGACAGAAGAGCACAGTCGGGATATACTGCCAAGGATGTAACACAAAAAAGCTCAGAGCTTATTTCCATTGTGGTCCTTGTAGGGGGGTGGGGGAATGTGATGCTTAACACATGCATCATACAAAACGTGACATCACAACACATCACATATACCATTTAACATTTATATACATACAGACTCATACAACATGCAAGGGTGCCTTAAGCTAAGTGTCTAGGTATAGTCCCTTTTGAGCCATGTCTTCAGGCTGGACTTGAATCTAACGGCACTGTCTATGGTTTTCAGTTCACTGGGCAGACTATTCCAATAGACAGCTGCTGAATATAAAAATGACTCCTTCCCCATACAGCTCCTGAATCTGACTGGCACAAAGTCAGTTGAGCTGCGCCTTGTTTGGTAAGCATGGGTGTCTCTGATTCGGTTGAAGTAATTGTTAAAGTACACTGGCACTACCCCATGCACTATTCTGTGAACTAGGCACATCCCTATCTGGTTTACTCTGTCTTCCACCTTAAGCCATCTCATGACCTCAAAGTGAGATGGGTCAAGGTGGGTTCGAACAGGTAGCCTTAGTATTACCCTGATTAGCTTGTTTTGTGATGTCTGTAGTTTTATTTTCTGACTTTTGGTTCACCTTAGTGGAACATTGATAGAAACAACTGAAGGTTTAGAAGCAATAACAATAGCAAAAGTAGACAATCTGTCCATTTCAATAACTGGAAATGTCACAATAGAAGTGAAGAAGCCATGGCCAAAGATATTCAGGCCTTTACAAAACCTTGTATTTAAGTATAGGAAAGGAGGCCGTTATAGATTGAGAAACCAAAACAAAAAACAGAAAAAGAAAGCACGAAGCGCGATGAAAAGAAATAATGCCGATAATGGCAGGCTGACAACCTTTGCAGACACTCCCGTAGAAAGATTAATACCTGAAGTTAATCTGATTGAGTTGGATGTGATGGAATTCCCTCAGGTGACCAGTATAACAGAGGGACTGGAAATAATGACTTTGATTCCAATACAGGGGGTCTTACAGGAGAGAGAACCAGAGACAACGGTATTACTCCAACCAGAACCGATCCACGCTGGAGTGTCCATTGCAGGTGACTGCAGTTTAACCAAGGGACAAAGAAAGCGACTGAAGCGAGCGGCGTTGTTACAGCCGTCCCACAAAGTCCACTCTGGCCGTACGGCTGGAACAGAGACCGACAGCAGGTATGGAACAGTTTCCACAGCCCACCCGTTTCCCATGTCCAGTCGTCCCCCGACACCAGAGCCAGGATGAGAGGCGTGGGCCGGTGACGAGGAGCCTGACAGCGAGGGCCAGGGTGGAGGAAGAGAGGATGACGTGCCTCTCTCCAGAAAGACAGAGAGCATTCACGGAAGCGTCCGAAAGACATGAGACAGTCCGTAGAAAACTGGTGGAGAAGCAGCTGGCGGTTGACCAAGTCATACGTGAGAGGGAGATGCTAGAACAAGAGCTGGCGAAACAGACTGAGATCATGAGTGATGTAATTTTGGAAGTTATGTTTCGTACTGCAGAACAAGGACTCAGTGAACAAGAGAAGTCACTTGCTCTGTTACCTGAATGGGGAGCGGAGCAGCGAGGGAATGATGACAGCCGCAGGAGGGGTGAGTTTCCAGGCCCCTCCCAACAACAAAAGGCCCAAGGAGCGGCGGCTGAAAAGGACAGGTATGCCCCTCTCTCCTCCAGGCAACAGGACATGCAACCAGAGGACCGGAGAGGGGTGGACCTGTCGGGATCTGTGGGATGCCAGCCGAGAGACTGCTGGAGTTGTGGTGAACTGGGACCGCCTGGATGGCCGGCATCGGCTGAGTGCTGGAAATGTGGAGAGATCGGCCATCTCGCTCGATCATGTGGCAAAGGGTGGCGGGCTCAGCAAGAGTCCATCAGACGGCGAGAGTCCAACAGACAGCAAGAGTTCATCAGAAAACAGACATGCTGGGCATGCGGAATGTTGGGACATTTTCAGGGGGAGAGTGTAAAGAGGTTGTGTCTGCAAAGACCATAGGTTGAATAAGAGCGAAGCGGGAATGCACAAGCGAAGCTAAAAGTGCTAGAGAAAATAGGGTTATTAATAAATTAAAATGGAAAATGCGACTGATTAGAATAAAAATGGAAACGAAGATACATAGATAGGTTAAAAGGTTAGATTAGGTGTGCAAGTTACTAAAACGGTTTGGAAGACTAACAAGGGTAAGTTGGGGCTGTAGAGGGATGAAGTAACTGGCAATTGCATGAGCTAATCGTACTAACGAAATTGTGGTTTTAAAACAGAAACAATGGAACATTTTTTATATTAGACAGAGTTAATAACAAAGGACTATTTTAGTAGTGATTATACATACTTGATCCAAGGGTGGTCAAGGAGACGTTAAAAAAAGAAAAATATATATATATTGTATTTCTGTTTAATTTTTAATTTTTCTTTCTTAGTTTTTACGGGGGTATTTATGCCTCTAAGATGATAGTTTAATTCTGTTAGATGGGTGTGTTGCATGGAGACACTCACAATTTTGGTTTATTTGTTTGCAATTTTCTTTGTTTTTGTTTGACACTTTTTTTAGGGACTGACTGGCTGGGAGGGATCTCTCGCCGGTCAGGGATAGCAGGTGGTGGTGACATGGCGGGACTGGTAGGAATGTCTAATATAATGGGCTGGAAACTAAGGGTGGACGAGAGCTGGTTCATGATTTTGTTTTCCGCTCATTGAGAGTCCAGAAGTAGAATCTGGGGAGTTGTGTCACGTTTTTGGGTATGGTAAGTGTTGGGGAAACGTGTTTCTCTGTCCAATAGGTAAGCTCTGTAGGTTTTGGTCGCCATTGGCCATGTAGTTTTCATGTAGGGTGCAGACATGTGAAATTGATAATTGGCTTATGGGAGACTCTGCACCGGCTTGTTGAAGGCTGGCGGAGTGTGTGGGATGTGTGTTTAAAGGGACTGTGGTTTGTTACCATGCACATAGGTTCTGTTGGTGATTGGCCTCGTCTAGAGCTGGCTGTCCGGACCGAGGAGGCTGTCTGGAAACAAGGTATTGATAGTGTTATAAATGGTTATTCCACTCTCAAGGGTAGAAGTGGTGTTGTGTTGAACTTGAGATATTTGATCTAGTAAATTAGTACAGCACAAAAATAAATGAGACAAAGGTGATTTAATTGAATATTAACCTGAGAAGCCGTGGAATATATAGATAACTAATTTGGAAAAAAATGTATTGTCAAATACAGAACAGTAAAGATGTATTTGAGCGAAAATGAGACCTTCCAATCCATTGTGTGTTTGTAAATAACAAATCCAAAAAGCAAAAAGGACAGAGGGAAAATAGTTTCCTTCTGTGGAAAATCGGAGCAGTACCAAGAACTGCCCACAAAAAAGAAGAAACTGTGGTTAGCACAAATTACAACGAGGAGCAACGGTCAAAACAATTTAGCAGTAAAAAACCTCAGGAGGTTGGAATAGGGATAACTGACAGGGATGAAAGCTAATGATAATTGAGATCTTAGTGGTCTTTTCGAGGAGAAAAATTATTTATGTTTGCTTGTTTGAATCTCCCTCGATTTTTTAGAGTGTTAATCTTTTCGGTGTGATGTATTAATCTTTTCTTGCAGAGTCAATTACACAAAACAGACACATTGAAGCTAAGAAAACATGGATAAAATAGTCTAAACAAAAAAGCTGTTATTGAAAGGGTAGTTCCTTGTAAAAGCAGGAACAACTTTCTTAGTCTGATGTCATATCAATAACTGATATTGTGTGTGACTGGGGAAGTGACTAACGAGGGTGGGGGGAAAGAGTGAATGGTGATGTTGTAACTGTACAGACGGAAATTTGGTAGTTCGATTTGTGTAATTTTTGGATTTTTTGAATTTTTAAAAAATATTAGCAAAAATGGTAATTATGGTTTAACATGTTTAATTTAGAACATATTGGTGCTATATAGTGGGTTATGAACCCCACTAAGGGTGGAATGTCATGAATTATCAAAATAAAACATGAAAAATATCAATGAAATGTACATGTGCAGGACGAAAATACTGTGGTAAGATGTATTACAAAATGGATCAAAAATCAGCAGGATGTCTCCTGGCCTAAAGAGCCAGACCTCAGCAAACAGCTGTTAACAGTGTACCATCCCCTGTCAAAATAGCTCCAAGCAAGGACACTGAGGGCAGTTAGGACAGCAGGTTTGGGCTGCAGTACAGCTTGGTCAATAAACCAAATGGCCATGTATAATAATAAATCGAACAGGAGACCATTCGGTTTTCTCCCCCACCTAGATGGAGATAAAATACTTCCCCCAGCCACAACACAGATTCCAAACTGAAAATAGCCTTTTGCAGGCAGTAGTTTAAAACAGATGGCTTTTGGAAACCGAACCTTTCCCAAATGGAATTTAGGGCCTGAGAACCAGCTAAGTTAAGTCCTTCAATTGTGCTTTATTTACTTAGGCTAGGAACCAAAGGTCAGGCAGGGACCCATGGTTAAAAAAGGTGATGAGATCAACAGGTCTAGTTTGAGGAGCCAAGCAGCTGGTTGCCTGCTAGGCACAAAGGACCTCCTTGGTAGAACTTCCCAAATAAGGTAATGGAAATAGAACGGCTAATAGCCAGTAGGATGCTCCCCGTTATAGACTGTAAACTCCGTGTCACCAGACCAGGATGACGTGTCACTCAAAAGGGATCTTCTAGAAGTAATTTGGCCAATAGGGAAGCACGATCTCTGGAGTGACGTCACATGACAGGCAGGGAAAAGGGTTTCTCTCTCTTCTTAAACAGCAGGACTGGTGGACAAAAGGAACTCGAGCGAGCGCTCAGAGCCGGAGACGCACAGAGCCACGGACACAGACGATGACAGAGGATCGCATCATAGCAGGGATCCACCAAGCCGAGACGAAATCAAGCGCTCCCAAACTGAGAAGACCAGAGTTTGCCTTGGCAAACAGAACCACACCGGAGAAACGAGTCTGACCGCCATCCGCCGATCAGAACGGGACCAACTGCCACACCAAAGAGATGATTAGATAGAAGAAGCAGATCCTGTACTTGTTTGATTCATAGATGTGTTTATTAAGAATGGAATAAACACCCCAGCTGTTTGATTCAAACCACCTCGTCTGTGCTTCCTTCATACAACCGAACACTTGAAATGCAAACAGCGCAGAGTAGAAGGGTAAAAACGATACGATCACAGAGACTAGATAAATGAATGAAAGATACGTCATAGGGACACGTACCCAAAGACTTCAAAATTGCGAGAGTAACCCCCCTGCACAAAAAGGGCAGCAAATTAGACCCAGGCAACTACCGCCCTATTTCTATTCTTACCTCCATCTCGAAAGTCATGGGAAAAAAATAGTATACGAACAGGTCGAAAAGTACCTCGCGGAAAATATTCTAATCTACGAATTCCAATCTGGCTTCAGAACATCCCACTCCACTGACACATGCCTTCTCTATTTGAACGACCACATCAAACAAGAGGTGGACACGGGCAAATACTGCCGCATGGTCATGCTGGACCTACAAAAGGCCTTCGACACTGTCAATCACTCCATTCTGATTGACAAGCTAAAAGCAATTGGTTTTGATAGTCTATCAGTGAGCTGGATGAAATCCTACCTAGAGGGGAGAGAACAGATGGTGGAGGTAAACGGTACCCTATCCCCCCCTCCCAGTGAGCTGTGGTGTTCCACAAGGAAGCATACTAGGACCGCTGCTGTTCCTAATTTATGCAAATTACATGTCGTCAGCTTGTGACTGCAACTTGTTCCTGTTCGCGGACGACTCAGCCCTGCTGGTCTCTGACAAGAACAAGTTACAGGTTGAAAAAACCCTCAGCTCTGAACTAGGCAAAATCTGCACCTGGCTCGCTGATAAACTATCATTACACCTGGGTAAAACAGAGTCCATTCTCTTTGGATCAAATAACAAACTCAGCAAGGCCAATGGCTTCTCTGTTACAGTGGGTGACAATATTGTCACAAGGAAAGATGAAATTACTACCTGGTTTCCATCCTAGAGGCAAATCTTTCCTGTGACAAGATAGCATCCAATGTAATCAAAAAAAAGTCAACCAACGAACAAGATTCTTGTACCGGATCTCCTCTCTGGTAAACAAGAATACCCTGAAGACTCTAACAGGAGCACTCATTCAAGGGTACTACGACTATGCTTGCACCTCATGGTACCAAAGCACCTCAAAGGCCCTAAAAACAAGACTACAAACATCACAAAACAAACTGGTCAGACTACTGCTTGACCTTACTCCTAAAACCCACCTCACCCCTGCCCATTTTGACAACCTAGGATGGCTTAGAGTAGACGACAGAGTACAGCAACTGCAATGGGCCTGGTCTACAAGATACACTATACACCAGTAAGATACCCATGTACATGTCGAAATCCTTCCAAAAGGTCAGTGAATTCCACGACCACAACACCAGAGGGAGTTCCACAAATCATGTTCAACCCAGATTCGGCACAAACAAGGGTCTAAATTATGCAATTATGCCACAACAATGTCGAATGCCCTACCCACAGCCGTAAAATAATGTGAATCCCTACCCTCCTTCAAAACCGCTCTCAAAGAGCACATACGCAAGGCTGCAATTCGAAACTGGCCCCGGTACATTTCCAAAAACCCAACCCCCCTGCCCACCCAACCACCTCCAATGTAATTTGAATTTTTTTTTGTATTTACTTTTTCTCCTTATTTTAAAATGTTTCTCCCATCCCAATTTAGTGTATCCAATTCTCCCCTCCCCTGTCTTGAACATTGCTCGACTATGCCCCCCACTGGTCGGTTGTAGAGAGGATAGAAGCCTTGCATCACGTGTTCCCTCTGGCACACGAGGAGGCAGCCTGTCACATCTTTTCGCCTGCCAGTGCGGACTCTCATTGGCGAGGTGTAACGCATGGGAGGCTCGCACTACCCTCGCCACTTCCTGTCTCTGCTGTGCAGGCTCTCCCAACCGACCTGTAGGGGTCGCTATCCACAACGTCCAATCCCCACCCATCGACTTCCACCCGCTGACTCTGCCAAATGAGCCAGTACGACGGCCGGCCCAAGCCGAAGCCAATGCTGAGACTGGGATTCGATACCGGAGTCTCTTGCATTGGTGACGAGCGCAATCTCCGCTACGCCACCCAGCCGCCCCAATGTAATTTGACATTTGAAATGTATTCGAAGGCTGGCGGCTGGGTGGCGCAGCGGACATTGCACTCGTCACCAACGCAAGAGACACCGGGTTCAAATCCGGCTGTCGGCGTTGCCTCCGGCTTGGGCCGGCCGTCATACTAACTCAATTGGCAGAGTTAGTGGGTGGGAAGTTGAAGGGTGGTAGTCTGGTCGTTGTGAACAGCGACTCCTACAGGTCGGTTGGGGCACCTGCACAGCAAAGTCAGGAAAATGGCAGGGGCAGTGTGAGCCTCCTACACGTTACTCCTCGCCAAATGAGAGTCCGCGCTGGCAGGTGAAAAGATGTGACAGGCTGCCTCCACATGTATCGGAGGGGACATGTGATGCAAGGCTTCTATCCTCCCTACATATGCCCCGCCAGTGGGGGGCATATGCGAGCAACAATCGGGACAGGGGAGGGAGAATTGGCACGAGAGGTAAATTGGGATGGGGAGAAAAATCACAGAAAAAGGAGGAGAACAAATTTATCCGAAGGATAAACCCTTTGAGATATGCTATCTCGTTTTCGAGGGGGTCCTTAACATAAGATACAAAACATACAATACAATACATAACTAAACAAAACACAGGACAACAAAATACACTTATACACTGACAGACGCTCTCCCAAGCTCACCCCCACAGTCCACACTGATTCCTCCCAAGAGGATCACCAATATATATATGTTCCCATATAAAACACATACAAAATTATAGTTTGATCTGTAAACATGTAAACCCTAGCACAGTAAATCAGTAACAAGTGCAAGTAGTCTGTAGATGAGTAAACAAAGATATCTTAAATAACCGGTAAGAACTGAGAGATATATATATATTTTTTTATCCACTTTTTCTCCCCATTTCTTTCTATTTTTTCTCCCATCCCAATTTTGTATTTCCAATTCTTCCCTCCCCTGTCTTGAACGTTGCTAGACTATGCCTCCCACTGGTCGGCTGTAGTGAGGATAGAAGCCTTGCATCACGTGTCCCCTCCGGTACACGAGGAGGCAGCCTGTCGCATCTTTTCACCGCAACAGCTCGAACTCTCAGTGGCGAGGAGTAACACGTGGGAGGCTCACGCTGCCCCCGATACTTCCTGTTTCCGCCGTACCGGCGTCACCCAACCGACCTGTAGGAGTCGCTGTCCACAACGTCCAATCCCCACCCACCAGCTTTCCCACCCTCTAACACTGCCAATTGTGTTAGTATGACGGCCGGCCAAGTCTGTAGCAACGCCGAGAGCTGGGCTCGATACCAGCATCTCCTGCGTTAGTGGCGAGCGCCTTGCCCACTGCGCCACTCAGCCGCCAAGAAGTGAGAGATCTGAGTGAACTAGGCAGTTTGTTCCAATCAGCTGGTGCTTTCTATTTAAAGGCAAGTTGACCAATAACTTTGGTAGTTCGAGGTATGGTAAAGAAAGGATGATCCGTGTGTCTTAAATTATAAGTTGAACTATATGGAATTAGGAACTGCTTGGGATAGGGGGGATAATTAAAGTAAATACATTTGTAAACAAAAAGCAACCAATGAGAATGTCTTCTGAATTGAGGAGAAAGCCACTTTAATGACTCAAACACAAGACAGTGGTGGGTTCTATAAGGGCACCTCAATATAAATCTGCAAACACTATTATAAGTGACAATTAAAGGACAGAGGTTTAATAGTGTGGTGTTCTGATAGACTATGTCTGCGTAGTCCACTATTGGAAGTACCAGCTGTGTAATGATAATTTTTCTAACTTGGAGAGAAAAACAGTTAATAGAACGATACAATATTCTCAGGCTACAATTTGTTTTATTTATCACAGCATCAATATGTGACTTGAAAGTGAGTTGAGAATCAAGCCAAAGACCCAGGTACTTATATTCATCGACATTCTCGAGATGTCGTACAGTACAGTTTCTTCCCCCTCGAATGTATATATTTCCTTTTATGATCTCTGTCTCTTAAACAGTACTGTATATTTGTACATCTTGTATGTCATAATGTCTCTGGATGTAACAGTACTGTATATCTGTATGTCATGTATGTCATAAATGTCATGAGGAATTGAAAATGGGGGACCCTGATGTAAACTAGACGAAAGTCTTTCTCTGGTCTGCATCCCCTTAACAATTGTGTGTATTGAGCCGTACTGTATTGTACCCATTCTGCAATCTGTTAATAAAGTTTCCAATCAATCAATCAAATCAATCAATCAATCAATCAATGAATTAGGGAACATACACACATGCACACATACACAATACATGTAGAATGACTGTAATGTGATGTAATTATTATAATTATTGTATGGTAAGGAATGTCACTACTTATGTGCTAACTAATGCACATATGTTTTCTTTGCATTGTCCCTGACAAATAAACAAATAAATAGAAGAAATAGAAAGTTCATCAATAAAGATTTCCTTGTAGCAGTATTAAAAAAGTACAAGAAAATAGACCATTTTGATTGAAAAAGCACCAAGACAATATTGTATTACAAGATAAAGACAGAAAAAAGATGTCATGCCATATCACACTGTAATTTATATTTGAACCACTAAATAACGTCAACATTTTATTTTTTTATTTGTCAAATAAAATTGTGTATATTTTATATTAGAATGTATAAACATAACATAGGAAATGTATATCCCGGAGCTGGGTATTTTTATTCTTAGGCTTATTTTATTCTTCATTCGTGACTTGTTTTGTCTCCCTAAATGTTTACTGTTTACTGTGAGCGATTTGTAGTGCCAAATTTCCCTCGGGATGAATAAAGTATTTCTATTCTATTCTATTTTAAATGGTGATGTGGTATTTTGGCCATATTGCCCAGGCCTATTTTCAAATCTGTTAGGGATCGACTGACTGGTGCATGAATGAATTCTGCTCACCAACTTTAAAGAGGTGGTCCCAGACGGCCACAAAGTGTTTCCAGGCGGACAGGTAGGGCCAAGCGAACTTGGGGAATAAGACGATGATGGGGGAGAGTCGGAACATCTCCCCCACCGAGACGATGAACTTCTGGGTCTCCTCTGGAACCACCTCGTTCAGACAGCCCAAACGGGTCTCAAACAGCACCGAACAGATCCCTGCAGTCAGAACACAATCATGTTGTCTTATTATCATTATAGTACAGTATGTTACACAGCTGTCACGTGGAAACCACATGGTTCCAAGTTATTATCATTATAGTATGTTACACAGCTGTCACGTGGAAACCACATGGTTCCAAGTTATTATCATTATAGTATGTTACACAGCTGTCAGGTGGAAACCACATAGTTTCAAGTTATTATCATTATAGTATGTTACACAGCTGTCAGGTGGAAACCACATAGTTCCAAGTTATTATCATTATAGTATGTTACACAGCTGTCAGGTGGAAACCACATAGTTTCAAGTTATTGGAATCAATTGGAGTTATTATTACCACCATGTTTCATCAAGGTTTACATTAGGGTTCCACTGATACAGGCTTTTAAAGGTATTTATTACAATATATTGAAATAGGCCCATCAGACCAAGCAACACAGACCACAATGTAATTTATGGGTGGACGACATTCACAGGACCAGATATACGATCTTTAATAAATACCGGTAAATAAAACAAAAAACAGAACATTGGCGCAATCAATTGGCTAACCAAGGTCTCCTTTGTCTCATTGGTATGTTGTTACAGTATGTGCTTAGGAGGGCTCATTACTCTTGGGCAAAAATAATAATAATAATAATAATAATAATAATAATAATAATAATAATAATAATAATAATAATAATAATAATAATAATAATAATAATAATAATAATAATAATAATAATAATAATAATAATAATAATAATAATAATAATACATTTGATTTATATAGCGCTTCTCTCGGTGCTCAAAAATGCTTTACAGATAAACAAACCGAACCAAGTAAAAAGTAAAAGTGAGAAAAAGGTTGTTGTTGCTTCCTGGCAATGTAAATCCTACAGCCTAATGCATCACATTGAATTCTGAGAAAATGCTCAGAGTTTTCATTTTTAGGGTGTTTCCTTCTATTCTCTGCTGGAGAATGTGGGATATTCCAGCTTTATAAGATACACTTTTCTAATTGCATTACAGCAGGTTCACCGCTGCCCTTGACTAGCAAATACATTCCTGTGTGGACCTGCATACTGTATCTAGCCAACTGTAGCACCAAGGTCAGACCCACAGTATACCTTCCGGTATCTAATCAACTGAGTGTCAAGGCTAAGGCTTGGTGAGCAATTGACCTATCTCAGACCCTGCCCTCTTTTCTTGATCCTCCAATCCTCAGAGGGAAACGACAGTTGTGATCAGAGGATCAGGAAAAGAGGGCGGGGTTTGAGATACAGTAGGTCAATTACGTCCAAGGTAAAAATCGGATACTACACTGTGTTCCATACTCTAGGATCCACACCCTAGTCTACATGGTGTCACTTAGAACTAGGGATGTCCGATATTATCGGCCGACCGATATTATCGGCCGATATCGGCAGTAAAATGTGATATCGGAAAATATCGGTATCGGTTTAAAAACAAAAAAAAAACAATAACAATATTTGTTATATATATATCCAGTGAAATTATTAGTTACCTGAAATTATTCAGTTTTTTGGATGGGGAAACCCTGCATATATCGGTATCGGTTGATATCGGTTGATATCGGTATCGGAAATTAAGAGTTGGACAATATCGGAATATCGGTATCGGTAAAAAAGCCAATATCGAGCATCCCTACTTAGAACTGCATCCATGTTGAAAAGGAACATACATGTAGCTACAGTGCTAGGACACCCATAGATGTAGAATACCGTACTTTTCGGACTATAAGCGGTGGCTTTTTTTCCCCATTTTTCGACCCTGCGGCTTATATAACAGTGCGGCTTATATGTGGACAAAACCCGAAAATCGAAATATTGCTTTTTTTTACTGCATTGAAATGTTATTTATCTGTTCCCTTATTTGCTAAACTTAATACAACTTGTAAATGAGTTAATGTTATTTGTCCGACAGTATTGTGTCCCAATGGGAGTCATTCTCTGTAGAGGTGGGAACTTAAAGCTCAATATAAGAACGGCCATGCACCACCACTCACAGAATCGAGAAAGAGCGATCAATCTGTCGATCCTTTCCGTGTCCGGGCCGCGTGAGGTTTCCCGTGTTGAGTCAAATTAAGCCGCAGGCTCCACTCCTTACATATGGTAATTAAACATTAAAACACATGCGGCTTATAGTCCAGTGCGGCTTATTATATATGTACACATCATTCAATTTAGCTGCTGCGGCTTATAGTCAGGTGCGGCTTATAGTGCGAAAAGTACGGTAATTAATTGTCATTCTGTAACAGGCCTTCCACATGTTATGACACTGTCATTTGTTACAAAGCTTTTCTTTCAAATTGCATAACTGACATATATTGATAAGACAGGTATCCATGCCAATTCCTCCATAGCATGTACCAAAATTACATAAAAAATATACAGTATATATATATATATATATATATATATATATATATATATATATATATATATATATATATATACAGTATATATATATATATATATATATATATATATATATTTTTTTTTTTTAGCGTTTATCGCTTTTCCTGGTCAGACATGACCGACAGATACAGTGAGGGTGAAACGGGAGAGAGAGCAGGGGAAGACATTCAGCAAATAACGGCGGGTCCGGGAATCGAACTCGGGTTGGCCGATCCGCGACGCAGCGCGGTACATGGTGTGCTACTGGAGCGCCCTATATATATTTTTTTTTCTTTTTTTTTAATGGTCCCATATTGTAGTCCTTTTCAACAAGTTAAATAGGTCTTTGAGGTCCCCTAAACATGTCTTTGAAGTTTTTTGCTGAAAAGAAAAAACACTCAGAGTATGCATTCTAGCAACCTCTACACCCATCTGTTTCAGTCCTGCTCTCAATGCACTTTTTCTGTGTCTGTAACGAGCGTGCTGCCTCCTTGATTGTACAAATACAATAATTATCGTACATCTAGCAATGCTGCACAAGCCTGTACCATCTAATTCAATTCAGACCTTAATATCCAGCAATGGCATAGCAAACTATCCGTTAAAATTGTTGTCAGAAACATATTTTATTTTAAACTCTACAGTAGGTACACAAGCACTGAAAAAGTGAGGTTTTCACAATATGGGACCTTTAAAGGGAGGGATCAAATTAATTCCCATGGAACACATTGTAGATGCAGAATAGCACTGTAGTCCTAGTAGAACAAGGTTAAACACCTCTGTCTCTACCCTGTACGTCACAGCCTGCTAAACACCTCTGTCTCTACCGCTGTACGTCACAGCCTGCTAAACACCTCTGTCTCTACGCCTGTACGTCACAGCCTGCTAAACACCTCTGTCTCTACGCCTGTACGTCACAGCCTGCTAAACACCTCTGTCTCTACGCCTGGCCATCACAGCCTGCTAAACACCTCTGTCTCTACCGCTGTACGTCACAGTCTGCTAAACACCTCTGTCTATACGCCTGGCCATCACAGCCTGCTAAACACCTCTGTCTCTACACCTGGACATCACAGCCTGCTAAACACCTCTGTCTCTACACCTGGCCATCACAGCCTGCTAAACACCTCTGTCTCTACAACTGGACGTCACAGCCTGCTAAACACCTCTGTCTCTACCGCTGTACGTCACAGCCTGCTAAACACCTCTGTCTCTACACCTGGACATCACTGTCTGATAAACACCTCTGTCTCTACCGCTGTACGTCACAGCCTGATAAACACCTGTCTCTACACCTGGACATCACTGTCTGATAAACACCTCTGTCTCTACACCTGGCCACCACAGCCTGCTAAACACCTCTGTCTCTACACCTGGACATCACTGTCTGATAAACACCTCTGTCTCTACACCTGGCCACCACAGCCTGCTAAACACCTCTGTCTCTACACCTGGCCACCACACCCTGCTAAACACCTCTGTCTCTACCGCTGTATGTCACACCCTGCTAAACACCTCTGTCTCTACCGCTGTATGTCACAGCCTGCTAAACACCTCTGTCTCTACCCTGTACGTCACAGCCTGCTAAACACCTCTGTCTCTACCCTGTACGTCACTGTCTGATAAACACCTCTGTCTCTACCCTGTACGTCACAGCCTGCTAAACACCTCTGTCTCTACCCTGTACGTCACTGTCTGATAAACACCTCTGTCTCTACCGCTGTACGTTAAACAGCCTGCTAAACACCTCTGTCTCTATGGCCTGGACGTCACAGCCTGCTAAACACCTCTGTCTCTACGCCTGTACGTCACAGCCTGCTAAACACCTCTGTCTATACGCCTGGCCATCACAGCCTGCTAAACACCTCTGTCTCTACCGCTGTACGTCACAGCCTGCTAAACACCTCTGTCTATACGCCTGGACATCACAGCCTGCTAAACACCTCTGTCTCTACACCTGGACATCACAGCCTGCTAAACACCTCTGTCTCTACACCTGGACATCACAGCCTGCTAAACACCTCTGTCTCTACCGCTGTACGTCACAGCCTGCTAAACACCTCTGTCTATACGCCTGGACATCACAGCCTGCTAAACACCTCTGTCTCTACCGCTGTACGTCACAGCCTGCTAAACACCTCTGTCTATACGCCTGGACATCACAGCCTGCTAAACACCTCTGTCTCTACCGCTGTACGTCACAGCCTGCTAAACACCTCTGTCTATACGCCTGGACATCACAGCCTGCTAAACACCTCTGTCTCTACCGCTGTACGTCACAGCCTGCTAAACACCTCTGTCTCTACGCCTGGCCATCACAGCCTGCTAAACACCTCTGTCTCTACGCCTGTACATCACAGCCTGCTAAACACCTCTGTCTCTACACCTGGCCATCACAGCCTGCTAAACACCTCTGTCTCTACCGCTGTACGTCACTGTCTGATAAACACCTCTGTCTCTACCGCTGGACGTCACAGCCTGCTAAACACCCCTGTCTCTACGGGCTGGACGTCACAGCCTGCTACACACCCCTGTCTCTATGGCCTGGACGTCACAGCCTGCTAAACACCCCTGTCTCTATGGCCTGGACGTCACAGCCTGCTAAACACCCCTGTCTCTATGGCCTGGACGTCACAGCCTGCTAAACACCCCTGTCTCTACGGGCTGGACGTCACAGCCTGCTAAACACCCCTGTCTCTACGGGCTGGACGTCACAGCCTGCTAAACACCTCTGTCTCTACCGCTGTACGTCACTGTCTGATAAACACCCCTGTCTCTACGGGCTGGACGTCACAGCCTGCTAAACACCTCTGTCTCTACGGGCTGGACGTCACAGCCTGCTAAACACCTCTGTCTCTACGGGCTGGACGTCACAGCCTGCTAAACACCTCTACCAAGAAATTACTTTTAAATTAGTTTTAAACACACGTTGTTGGCACATATTTTGGAAGCAGTTTTCAAAAGAAATCTGTTTCACCACAAGCTCATTTTTCACCTACAAGCATTATTAGCACACATTAGCAATATGCGTATTCACCCATCATCACTGAAACGAGATTAAAACATGACTATAGCTTCAATATCTTTTTTTTGCTGACCTTCGAAGGCAAACTTGTAGAGCTCTCCCGCCAGATCATTGACCATGACCCCTTGACCTTTGACATCCCTCAACCAGGCCACCTTGTGGATGAAGTCTGTCACCACCTCATTGATGGCGTTGGTGTAGGCAGAGACGTGCCTGGGCTTCAGCATCCGAGGGTTCAGAATGCTGCGGATACGCTGCCACTTGGCCCCCATCCTGACCACGGCACACACAAAGACAGACATTTTGTTTCTCTCTCCTCCCACTTTCTCCCCAATTTAGTTGTTACGTCAATTCCCTTACTGGTTCATTGTGCTGCCCTACTGTCGGTCTTGGGAGGGTGTGTAGACTACTGCATGCTGCCCTACTGTCGGTCTGGGGAGGGTGTGTAGACTACTGCATGCTGCCCTACTATCAGTCTGGGGAGGGTGTGTAGACTACCGCATGCTGCCCTACTATCAGTCTGGGGAGGGTGTGTAGACTACTGCATGCTGCCCTACTGTCAGTCTGGGGAGGGTGTGTAGACTACTGCATGCTGCCCTACTATCAGTCTGGGGAGGGTGTGTAGACTACCGCATGCTGCCCTACTGTCGGTCTGGGGAGGGTGTGTAGACTACTGCATGCTGCCCTACTGTCAGTCTGGGGAGGGTGTGTAGACTACTGCATGCTGCCCTACTGTCAGTCTGGGGAGGGTGTGTAGACTACCGCATGCTGCCCTACTATCAGTCTGGGGAGGGTGTGTAGACTACTGCATGCTGCCCTACTGTCGGTCTGGGGAGGGTGTGTAGACTACTGCATGCTGCCCTACTATCAGTCTGGGGAGGGTGTGTAGACTACCGCATGCTGCCCTACTATCAGTCTGGGGAGGGTGTGTAGACTACTGCATGCTGCCCTACTATCAGTCTGGGGAGGGTGTGTAGACTACTGCATGCTGCCCTACTGTCAGTCTGGGGAGGGTGTGTAGACTACTGCATGCTGCCCTACTATCAGTCTGGGGAGGGTGTGTAGACTACTGCATGCTGCCCTACTGTCAGTCTGGGGAGGGTGTGTAGACTACTGCATGCTGCCCTACTGTCAGTCTGGGGAGGGTGTGTAGACTACTGCATGCTGCCCTACTGTCAGTCTGGGGAGGGTGTGTAGACTACCGCATGCTGCCCTACTGTCAGTCTGGGGAGGGTGTGTAGACTACTGCATGCTGCCCTACTGTCAGTCTGGGGAGGGTGTGTAGACTACCGCATGCTGCCCTACTGTCAGTCTGGGGAGGGTGTGTAGACTACTGCATGCTGCCCTACTGTCGGTCTGGGGAGGGTGTGTAGACTACCGCATGCTGCCCTACTGTCAGTCTGGGGAGGGTGTGTAGACTACTGCATGCTGCCCTACTGTCGGTCTGGGGAGGGTGTGTAGACTACCGCATGCTGCCCTACTGTCAGTCTGGGGAGGGTGTGTAGACTACCGCATGCTGCCCTACTATCAGTCTGGGGAGGGTGTGTAGACTACCGCATGCTGCCCTACTATCAGTCTGGGGAGGGTGTGTAGACTACTGCATGCTGCCCTACTGTCGGTCTGGGGAGGGTGTGTAGACTACCGCATGCTGCCCTACTGTCGGTCTGGGGAGGGTGTGTAGACTACCGCATGCTGCCCTACTGTCAGTCTGGGGAGGGTGTGTAGACTACTGCATGCTGCCCTACTGTCAGTCTGGGGAGGGTGTAGACTACCGCATGCTGCCCTACTATCAGTCTGGGGAGGGTGTGTAGACTACCGCATGCTGCCCTACTATCAGTCTGGGGAGGGTGTGTAGACTACTGCATGCTGCCCTACTGTCGGTCTGGGGAGGGTGTGTAGACTACCGCATGCTGCCCTACTATCAGTCTGGGGAGGGTGTAGACTACCGCATGCTGCCCTACTATCAGTCTGGGGAGGGTGTAGACTACCACATGCTGGCCACTAATGCAACGACCAGGACTCATATCCCACCGGCTTCTCACCCGTGAACACTGCTAAATTGTGTTGGTTAGAACGTCTGACCAAGCCAGAGACATAATAACATGCACATAACCTTTTACATATCTGTAGATATTAGATCTATATTTGTAGATATCCCTTACTACTCTTACTAGTTACGCTGCTGGCCAGTATGACTACAACCATACTGTCTTTATACCCATATCACTGTACATATTGGTATTACAACTCTGTATACAGTACAGTTGATTAGCACTACACCCAGTAGTAGCTATAATTAATATATTTTATACCCAGTGTAATCACCTGCACATATATGTATATATGTATATTACTATTGTCACATTTTGCACTCTGGTTGGATGCCAAACCTCTTTTTGTTAGTAAAGACAATAAATTAGATTCTAATCTAATCCAATTTAATCTATGGGAAAAGCTTTCTATCCTCTCCTATAATAATAATAATAATAATAACTTTATTTGTATAGCACTTTTCATACAGAGGTTGCAGTTCAAAGTGCTTCACAACAGTAAAAAATACAGGCATAAGCGAGCATAAAAAGATAGACGGGTAGAATCACAGTGTTTCACATTAGGATCTAGCATCCCAATAGGCTCTCCGCTTACAGTTTTCAGTAACACAAATAGTAAAAATAGTTTAAAATGATTCAGTTTAAAAATAGTCAAAAAATTATAAAATAGAACGGACATAAAAAATACAGGCATGAGCGAGCATAGCAAGATATGGCAAATCACAGTGTTTCACATTAGGATCTAGCATCTTAATAGGCTCTCTATTCAGTAATACTCCTGTAGTTCATGAACAAATAATCACAGTGTTTCACATTTGGATCTAGCAAATAATAAGAATAAAATGATTCAGTTTAAAAATAGTCATAAATAATCCTGTATGCATCGTTGTTTAGTGTGTATGTGTATAATAAGATACAAGCTAGCTTGTACAGGGAATATCAGAGCCATGTTTGACCATAGCCATGTTTTACCATAGCTCTGGGGAACATTCTTTGTTTGCTCTTGTTCCTTGGGTACATGTGCATTACCTCAGTGGTTCAGATAGTGATGAGTCTGTTCTGTCGGGATACGTTTGGTTTGCCTCACAATGTCTGTCACACCGCTGGGCATGGTACAAATATTTGGGTGTGCTGTCAGAACAGGCCTGACAGGAATGTGTGATTAGTAAGGAGGGCCTTTATGTTTGATCACATTTTTAGACCTTTATGACTCATGTTATTAAGTTAAAGTAACAAAGACTCCATTGTTACCATGCAACACTGCTTTGCAAGCACAATGTATTTTTTTTTTTACACGTTATGGTTTTGGTCAATTGGCCATCACAAAATCTATGCAGAAATTGCAATTGTATATTGTTGTGTAAAAGGCCATGCGGGGCAAACTCCCCTCAAATCTATGCAACATCCTGACATAGACCTCCAGCACTATTCAGCTTCATTCCATCAGGTGGTTTTCTTACCAGGTTCCAAGGAAGCCTTCTCCTACGTTGCTCCCTGGACCTGGAATAATTTGCAGAGTGTACTTATCTAACTAATCTAGTCCCTTTGGGACATTTTAAAGCCATGTTAAAGGTCCATGTAACTGAGAATTTGTTTTAATTGAGCTGGATTCAGTCTCTTCCTTGTGTGAAGAGACAGTGCTGTATATACAGCATACCGCATACATATACTTTATATACCACATATATCTATTATATACCGCATATATCCATTATATATTTATTAGGGCTGTCAAATTAAATCTTCAATCTTAGCGCCGCGGATATAAGAAAGAGGTCTAGCTGAGTCAATGTTGATGGTTTTGTTGAACATTTGTATTTCACAGGAGAGAAACTGTATTCAAAGAAAGCTATTAAAATAGTATTTGAATCTAAATATACTTTCTGTGTTGATTTTACATTAATTCCATGATTTTACAAGCTTCAGTCTTAAATCGAAAAATGCTATTTTTAATCTAGATTAATCTAGATTAATTACAGAAAATTGTGAGATTAATTAGTACCAAAAAAAATTATCTATTGACAGCACTAATATTTATATTTACAACATATATGTACATATCCATATCTGTCTGAATATATATGCAAATAATCCTCCTATATACATACTTATACACCTGTATATAACCCATATAACTGTATGATAGCATGTACAATAATGCTGTATATACCGTACTGTTTATATATATATATTTATTCTTACCATATATATATATATATATATATATATATATATATAAAGATAAAAGAAGAATACCTTCAAAAGAAGGGACCGCACACTCCTCAGGACTGGTTTTAGCTTATTTTTATTTTTCGCTTCTGCTTCCTCATAGCACCTGAGGAAGCAGAAGCAAAACGCGTTGTGCAATCAAATAAGCAAAAACCAGTCCTGACTGAGGAGTGTGCGGTCCCTTCTTTTGAAGGTATTCTTCTTTTTTTTTTTTTTTAAACTTCATTTGCGTTTTATTCATAACGTTATATGCTGTTATTTCGCGTAAAGTTATGGGTTTGAATCACTGTACATTGAGCGGGGTTGAATCACTGTTTACACCCCCCACTACATTCGTCACTCAGTTTTAACATCGACGGTTAGCTCAACTCGTTCGTCAGCTTGCTGTGGAGCCTATGGTCAGTTGGTGACAAGTTCGAATCACTTCAATTCTTTTTCTGCAACATATCCACTCTTGAACAATGAAAAACTCCTTTTTCTTCTACTTACAAATAAGAGCAGCTCTGAAGGCTCGCGGAGATGAACGTTATTTAGATTGATATGAATAGCTAGTTACGTTTATATAGAGAGATGATAAATTAATTAAAGTTAAAAAAAAAAAAAAAAAAAAAATAGAAGTGATTCAAACTTGTCACCAACTGACCATAGGCTCCACAGCAAGCTGACGAACTAGTTGAGCTAACCGTCGATGTTAAAACTGAGTGACGAATGTATAATTTACACTTGTGCCAATTGCCTACTTATTATTAAGCTAGGTATTGTGCGAGCGTTGCTTGATTAACCTGCATGGTTATTATGTAGGGGGGATCACGAATGCATAATGCCGCAGCAACCTATTAATATTACCTATGCAACCTATGCGACACATTAAAGATGGCGGCGTTGTGTTTTTCTGGAGAGCCTGCAACGAGTGAGGCGTCTACGCTCGGTGCGTAGAGCTGCTGCGATTCACGAAGGGAGAGCGCTGGCCAATCAGAGCAATGCGGAAGCACAAGCGCATTGCCTTAAGTCAGGGGTCGGGAACCTATGGCTCGCGAGCCATATATGGCTCTTCTGGTGACAGCATATGGCTCCCAGACATTTTTGAGTAAAATTTTTTTTTTTTTTTTTTATACTTGTGATATTTCTTAATAATACTGTGTAATTTAAAAGTAAACAGAAATTAGTTTTGAAGATACAGTTAATAGTATCTGTAGCTGAAGATATAGCGAGCAGAGCTGGCGAGGGAACACAAGTGGACAGAAATAAAAAATCTTCAACCTGAAGACCAGCTGATTCTTAAAACTTGGAACAAGCTTCCTGTGACATACCACACAATGCAGCGTGAGTATTGCCGTATTGACCATGTTTGGCTCTACATATGCATGTGGGCAGTCATTCTCGCATATGAGGAACATTAAGACCAACCTACGCTCACGTTTAACTGATGGAAGCCTCAATGCCTGCATGAAGCTCAATCTCACCACGTATGAACCAGATTACAAGGCCATCAGCAAAATCATGCAGCACCAGAAGTCGCATTAAAAGTAAGACATATTTAATTTATTATATGTTAAAAATACTATATGGCTCTCAATGAAATATATTTAGAAATATTTGGCTTTTATGGCTCTCCCAGTCAAAAAGGTTCCTGACCCCTGCCTTAAGTGTTCACGCGTCCTGGGCTGGACTCGAACCCAGGCCGTTGAGATTACGCTACAAGCATATATACGTGGTGCGCCACCAGGGCGCCCCATTTATTTAAATTTTAAACTGTAACTGGCTAACTGTCTTGGCCAGGTCTCCCTCGAAAAAGGGATTTCGGTCTCAGAGGGACTTTGTGGTTAAATAATAATTTTATAATTTTATAATAATTAATAATATAATTTTCTATGCTCTGATAAAGGTCCTGCACTGGAAGCTCAACAATTAGATACTGCATGGATGGTATGTGGTGTTTGCAAAGCAGGACTCCGGCTCCGCTTTGCTTTTGTTACTTTAACTTGTGGATTTTATTTCTCCTTTTGCCCTCGTGGTAGATTTTGGTCTGGTGTAGAGATTTCCCTTTTGCTACTATGACACAAACGATTAAATAGAGTCTGTCCTGAGAATAGAATCTCATCTTGACTTGAAATATGTCCTGATCCGTGACCTTCATACCCTACAAGCTCATATCGTCACAACCTGTGTATCTGTTCAATTGAGAGAGAGAACAAAATTAAACTATCCCAGTTTCCCCCAAACCCTCTTACTGTAGCACCGAGACAAACGTGTTATTTTGGGTCGATGGGCGAAGACGCTCTTAGTGCCAACATACTTTTTTAGGAAAGTGAACCCTGGAAAAGTCTGGATCTTATTTGTTAAGCAACGTCAGAGAAATTAAGAAGAGTGACTTTACCTGCCCATCAGAAATAGCTCTGCATCACTTTTCAAGCCCAGGCCAAAACATCTGATTGGTGATTGATGCAGGGAGCTATTGTTTTTGGCCAATCGGATGTCTTTGGCCTATAAAATGGTGTTGCTAGGACTAGGGTCGCATCGCAATACTAAGACCTTGTTCCTCATCAAAAAGTTTAAAACCACCTGCTGATATTTTTTTTTAAGAATTCAGCTTGGTGGTGGGTCTGTGGAAAACTTTAGTTGCACGTTGTGCGTGGGCTTGAAAAGTGATGCAGAGCTTCTGCTATAGGCAGGTACATGTGTAGACTCACTCTTGCTTATTTCTCTGAAGTTATCTACTGCAGCTTTAAATCATATTATACAGTATAATATCCCTGTGAGGCGGTGGACAGGTGTCGGCGAGGCCTGATGCGTGCTCACTCTGTGAGGGGTCCGTACGCGTGGTTCCTGAGCTCTCGGTAGCCCCTCCAGTGGGGCATGTCGGTCCTGGTGGGGTGACGGCCCTCCTGCCTCAACACCTGCTCGATCAGCTCCGCGCTGGCCACGTTCACGATCACCAAGGGCCCATACTTTGACTTCCACAGAGGCCCATAGATCTTGCTGTGCTCAATCTATAAGGGAATACGTATAGTTGTATATTAATTATTTAATGTTTGGTAGATGAGTGTGCTGCTGCATGAATGCTAAATTGGACATTTGATTGACCCCCCCCCCCCCCCCCCCCCCCACATCCCCCATGCTGCCTGAATGTCCCAATAAAGGAATATCTTATCTTATCTTAGGTCTACATGAAAAAATACTTAGGCCTGCTTATTTATTTATAATTATATATATATATATATATATATATATATTTTTTTTTTTCTTTTTTTTTTTTTTGTACAACTCACTCCATCTTAGATATAGACTAGGCAGAATTTCAGAAAATGTGCTTGTATAAAGTGCTGAAGGCATTTCGTGTTTATTTTCGGTACACAACATTTCTAGGGGTATTAAGGGGTGCTGAATCCAAATATGCTGTATACCAAGCTCAAAAATGTCAAATAAGGCCTCAAAATTGAGAAATCCAACATGGCCGCCAGCACCAGGCCCTCTCTCCACAAAAACAGGTGCTAAACCCACAGTTTTTATTCTACTGACATGAAACTTTGCACAGAACATCTGCACCTATGGAGGAAGAAAGTAGGAATATAGCTGGGGTGCAACCATGAGTAACAGGGTGTTTTTGACTGTCTAACTGTAATCTTTGTATAGGTGAGGATAAAAAAAATGACATTTCTTCAGTGTTTGCAGGAATACTACAGCAATTTGGTAATACCTGTACAGTGTTGGACACCAACATTAGAATCCCCCAAGTCTTAGCTTTCTTCAGGTACCAAGTTTATGAAAGTAGCTCTTATAAATCTGGATATATAAGCATTTTTAATGTAAGCATGCTGTTTTAGGCGAATTTTCTAAAAATAAATGGTGGGGCTTAATGAGTTAAGGATGACTACCCAAGGTACAAACCTGAATTAAATGTGCTTTTGTAAGTTTTCTTACATACATCAACAAGGACGTAGTCACACCGGAGATTCAAGAATCCATACTTGGCGCAGAACACCTTGGACAGGCACAACTGAACATGTTTGTGGACAAACGTTTGTGTGAACCTCCAGATAGTGACCAGCACCTGAACCTGAAATCACCCATTCGAAAGAACAAAGCCAAGACATTTGCCTCTTTGTATGAAGTTGTGCAACTTTCCAAGAACAAGCAAAACACCATCAAAGTGGACAGGCAGATTCTACAAATGCTCATCACAGCTTACAGAGCAGGTCGTAAGGTAGACCTTGACAATATCCTCCAGCATGAGTTCATGCCCATCCCGCCATCTCTGGCCACAACTATCGGGAGACATTCCACCAACAAGTCTGTGTTAGCAAATAATACTGACGAAACAAGTTAAAACCCCTGCAGATCTTACCCTTCAGGGACCTAGCTGCCTGGTCATTGATGGCCAAGCTCTGGTAATGGCACTCGGAAAGCCACCCGACACTACAACATTTGGTGACTATGCCAACAAGTTCACTGACACCGTGTTGAAGATGGGAGCAAAATACCAGAGGGTAGATGTCGTCTTTGACAGATACCATGACCAATCCATCAAAACAGGCACAATCTGAGAAAAGTGCTGCCAAACGTCTACCAGCATGTGACTTGTTCTACCAGAGGCGGGAATATTTTAGACCATTGCTACTCGCAATTTAAGAGCGGGTACAAATCACATGCTGCCAGTCCTTTCGGCAAGTCAGATCACGACACCATCTTTCTTGTACCGCAGTATAAACAAAGTCTCAAGCGCATTCCTGTAGTATCGCGAGAGGTGAAGCGCTGGACGGTGGCGTCGGAGGAGACGCTCCAAGCGGCACTAGAATGTACAGACTCAATAATTCCGCGATAACACAGATAATATTAATGACTACACGGAAACAGTGCTGGACTTTGTTTGTACTTTGGTAGAAGAAACAATCCCCTCTACCACAATTAGAGTTTACCCAAACCAAAAGCCCTGGGTAGACAAATCCGTCCGTGAGGCTCTGAAAGCGCGCACCTCAGCATACAATGCCAGGCTTGTGACAGGCAACATGAATGACCACAAGGTGGCGAGATACAATGTTAGGAGGACAGTAATAGAAGCAAAAAGGCGCTACAGGGATCAAATTGAACTTCAATATGAACAGGCTGACTCTAGAGCTATGTGGCAGGGCCTCAGAACGATGACAGATTACAAAGGCACCTCCCTCAAACTGAACAGTGACATCCAACTGGCAAATGATCTCAATACCTTCTATGCGAGGTTTGAGGCTGGGAATAACAGCACCAGCCTACAAACCACTGCAATGGAGGGGGGGGCACTGCTGATGGAGACTCAGTGTTCAGGGTAACAGAGCATGAGGTGAGGAGGACGTTTAAGAAAGTGAATATCAGGAAGGCAGCAGGACCGGACGGTATCCTCAGCCGCGTCCTAAAAGTCTGTGCCGACCAACTGTCTCCGGTATTCACTGACATATTTAACCTGTCCTTAGAACAGGCTGTCATCCCCACCTGTCTGAAGAAGTCCACCATTATCCCTGTACCCAAAAAATCCAAGCCCGCTTGCCTCAACGACTACCGCCCTGTAGCTCTCACCTCCATAGCCATGAAGTGCTTTGAGAAGCTAGTGAAGGGCTACATCTGTTCCTCCCTCCCCATCAACCTGGACCCCCTGCAATTTGCATACCGCCCCAACAGGTCCACAGAGGACGCCATAGCCCATGTGCTGCACACAGCAGCATCACACCTGGACAAGAGGCAGGGGAACTATGTGAGAATGCTATTGATCGACTACAGCTCAGCATTCAATACCATAATCCCCTCCAAACTCATAGCCAAGCTCAGGGACCTGGGCTTGAACTATGACCTCTGCCAGTGGGTCTTGGACTTCCTGACGGGCAGACCCCAGGTGGTGAGAGCAGGCAACTGCACGTCCTCATCCATCACTCTCAACATAGGGGCCCCCCAGGGCTGTGTCCTGAGTCCCCTCCTCCACTCCCTGTACACACATGACTGTGTGGCACAGCGGAACAACAACACAATCATCAAATTTCCTGACGACACAGTAGTGGTGGGCCTGATCTCTGCAAACGACGAGAGGGCCTACCTGGAAGAGGTTAAGGTTCTAGCGGGATGGTGTCAAGAGAACAGCCTCTCCCTGAACGTCAGCAAAACAAAGGAGATGATTGTGGACTTTAGGAGGTCGGGGGTCAGGGACTACAGCCCCCTCAGCATATCCGAGGACTTGACATGGACCACACACATTGACAGTGTTATCAAGAAGGCACGACAACGCCTCTACTTCCTTAGGCGCTTAAGGAAGTTCAGCGTGAGTCAGAAGATCCTCAAGAACTTCTACTCATGCACAATAGAGAGCATCCTGACTGGCAATATCACCTCCTGGTTTGGGAATAGCACTGCACAAGACCGCAGCAGACTACAGAGAGTGGCCCGTTCAGCCGAACGCACAATTGAAGGTGGGCTTCCCACTCTCCAAGACATTTACAACAAGCGGTGCATGGGCAAGGCTAAGAGAATAATCAAAGACTCCAGCCACTCAAACAACTGCCTCTTTGAACTGCTGCTGTCAGGCAAGCGATACCGGAGTCTCATGGAGAGCACAGAGAGACTCAGAAGGAGCTTCTATCCCCAGGCCATCAGGATGCTCAATGAATGAACAATGAACAATAAGCAAACCATCAACACACCCACAGCGCACATACACTCACTTAAATAAACAACACACTGTAGCACCCACTTTACCACTTTAGACACACTTTACACTTTATATTTATATTATTGGTAAGGAAATTGCACATCATTCTCATTCCTTATTGCACCTCACCACTACAAGGCGGCACCACAAGCTAAGCTATACCTCACCATTTGTGTACCAGCTGTACATACTGTCAGTGATGTACCTGAACGCGTTCAATGAACGATCGTTCATGAACGCGTTCGTATTTTGGGCGAACGTGAACTGAACGTACTGATTATCCGCTAAATGAACGTAATTGAGAACGCGTTCATTCTCAGCGCTGTGTAACGGAGTTTAAAAGTACGTTCGTTCTCAGAACTCTGTTATAACGGCATTCAAAGATGTGCCAGATTTCATATGTATTTCAGCCGAAAACCCAGTTAAAACACACCGTAAACAGGCTTTAAAATTATGTGGAAAACCAACCGATCTGGCAACGCGCCTGTCAACCCCTGCTACGTCATCAGACTCATCACAACAACAGCTGAATCTGCGAGCAGAAGCCGAGAGCTGCGCAGCAGCAGGTCGAGAGCAGCACTCGCTCAGAGAACTCTACCTCTAGATGTCGGCGCTTGGGGATTTAAAATAGTTTAACGTTAAAGTCAGTACTGACTCAGACGGAAACAATCTAACGTTTGTCTGTAAACTTTGTCCACCCGGTTTGAAGAAGCAAGTCCCCACATCGACGCGACGACGTCGACAGCAACATTGAGAATATGCAAACGTCCTGTTTTAGTTTTCATAATAAAGACAATTCAAGCAAAGTTGTTCCTCATGTTTTTGAAAATATACCGTAGAGATGAAAGCTGCAGTGTGGACTGAATGCGCGGTGGCAAAGCGTTATGGAAATGCCAGTATTCTGATTGCTGTCTGTGTGGTTCAATATTTTTTACAAATAATAGTTTGCAGCAACGTATTGAAAAAAGAACTAACAAAATGGGCCGTTCAATATCTCCTTTATGTTCGAAATGTCAAACAGACCTGGGTACCTACAGGCTACAGTCTATCACTACTTTTGGGAATCTAAGTGTTTATCCAGGTTCTGGGGCCAAGTGATTGATTGATTGAACACTTTATTAACATATTGCAGAATGGGTACAGTATAGTACAGCTCAGTCATGAATTGAAAATGGGGGACCCTGATGTAAACAAGACGAAAGTCTTTCTCTGGTCTGCATCCCCTTAACAATTGTATGTATTGAGCTGTACTGTATCAGGGTCCCCAATTTTCAATTAATCAGGACATACATGACATACAGATAGACAGTACTGCTACATCTATACATTTATGACATACCAGATTTGCAAATACAGTACTGTTTGTGATACAAAAAGAGTCCAGAAAAGAGAGTAGGCCTATATACATTTGACATAGAAACTGTACATTGGAGGAGGTTGGGTAGGTGGGGGGGGGACTGTACATTGGAGGTGGTTCGGGGGGGGGGGGGGGGGGGGGGGTGGGTTGGGTAGGAGGGGTGACACCCTTTACAATTCAAACTATTTGATAAACTTCTACTTTCGGCCCGGAAATGCATTCTGATAAACTGGATTAAGGATAAGCCTCCATTTTTACAAATGTGCAGATCTTCGGTGTGCTACCCCATGAAAGACACTGTGCAATGCATAGAGGCAACAACGCTTCCTTTCAGGAGGTGTGGGCCCCACTATTAGACTATTTTCCTGCTGAAATTTCTCGGATCCTTCTAAAGGCCCAGTGCCCCATTGTATGGACAGACCTAGGATAGGAAAAAATAAATATATGTCTACATGTGAATGGGCTCGAGGCAAGTGCAATACTGTACAGTGCCTGTCTTGGTTTGCTTTTCCTTTTTGCTTGTTTTTCTTTTTGTTTTGTTTTTGCTTGCTTATGGTGTGGATGATGGCATAGAGATGAACTGGAGGACCCCCCCCCTCCATTGTCCCAATGTGTGTTTTTGTAATGTAAGTAACTGTACGTGAAAAATCTATATAAAAGAAATATATATCAAAAAAGAACTAAAAATAACAAAATTAGTTCATTTTTGAAGCCATGAACTTTAGTTCAACATTTTGAATTATGAACTATGAACTGAACTAGTTCATTTTAAAAATTGTGAACTGTGAACTGAACTAGTTCATGTAGAAAGTGAACTTTCCCAACACTGCATACTGTATATATAGATACACTGAACAATTTTGTTGTTTACACTTGTTTACGTACTTGACTTCTTGACTTTCTATTTTATACTTATTATACTTATTTAATACTATCTTGTTATTATCTAGCACACTCTCAGGAGCAACACAGAAAGAAACATTTCATGCAATGTATTCTGTATGCTGTATGACAACACTAATAAAGAAACTTGAACATTCACTTATATTGATATGGTAAAATAATATTTTAATTTTATTATATTAGAATCTATTCTATTCTATTCAGGAAAAGTGGCATTGGATGAATCATGCAACTGCAAGACACCTGTGACACCTGCCTGAATACGATTGATGACTGACAATAAATTACTGTACCTAAGCTACTACGCATATTAATGACTATCTAATTTGCATAAATGGCATGTTGATAAAAAATTCAAGAGAAAATAGTTTGATGAATAAATCCATGACCTGGGATCATCCTGCTTTTCTTTCTTATTTGGTTGATGAGTTATGCACGACCACAGTTTCTGCTATAAATATGAGTTTCACGCAACATTTTTACAACTGATCTAAAATTAGGATATGATTTTAAATTCATCATGTATGCAAACATATAAAAACACATTTGCATTCATGTTTCTACCTTGTTTAGTCAAAAAGATATGCACTTAAATAGATTTCAGCCTGGCGCTGGCGGCCATGTTGGATTTCTCAATTTGAGGCCTTATTTGAAAATTTTGAGCTTGGTATACAACAGATTTGGATTCAGCACCCCTTAATACCCCTAGAAATGTTGTGTACCAAAAATAAACACGAAATGCCTTCAGGGTTATGATTTTCTGAAAATTGACCCTGTCTAATAGGTTTGTTTGTATAGTCGACCAGGGGAATCAAAGTGGGGATATTCACCTGTGGTTATTTCAATAGGCAGGATTTATTTGTTATTCCCACATTACTGGCAAGGCTTGTTGCCACCACAGGGGCGTCATTTTGGTATGGCAAGGTATGGCACTCGCCATACCTTGGCAAATAAAAATGTAAAAAAAAAAAAAAAAAATGTATTACAACTTTTTATGTTGATTTAGATTTCGAATGTCAACATTATGAACAAAGCTTCGAACTATTCGGTACAGCCCTAGCATGTTTTGATATCGTCAATTATCTCACTTTTACTATGTGACTTTTACTGTGACTAACTGAAATGCCCAAAAAAAAGGAAAATGGACATAGGGACGTTTTTTAATCAAAGGGCAGCAGAGACAAGTGATACAGGGACACAGGTAAGGTCTGGCTTAGTGATTATAATAGTGCAGTTCAGCATTCAGTAACCCATACTTTTTGTGAATGTGTTTTTGATACTACATTCTGTTGAACACACACCTCAAAACCGTACCTAAGGAAAATTGGCTCAATTGCAAGAAAAGTAATAGACAGTTAATAATAATAATTTAGGACCTGCTCCGAGGTCATCAATTGGCACACATGCGATGCATGCATGCAATTCGTATCTGCGATTAACCCATCCCGTCGTCCTTCCCCCCCAAGGGCAGCCGGGAGCAGACAGGCGTCAACGTGAGCCGCGCCAGGGGACCAATCCAAGTGCTCCTGTCCGTCTTCGTCAAGGACGCCACAGTGTTAGCGATCTTGTTGTTGTTGTGCATGTTTTTCCATTGGGTTTATCTAATCGGGGGGGAAACCCTTGCGAGCACGGGGAGAACATGCAAACTCCACACAGAAAGGCCTGGGAGATACCCCACCTGGGTAACTGGCATCATGGAAACCTGGTCCCCAAGCGGGAATCGAACCCTGGACCTTCTTGCTGTGAGGCGACAGTGTTAACCACATGATATTACATTCTGCATAATTCGTATGCAAAATATTGTGGTTCCCTGCTTTAGTCTGTTGACACATTTCTATACTAAAAATGCTTGTGTAGTCATGTGTCATACCTAAATGTCATATAACTGAATTGTATAGAAACAACTCACCAAAAGTGACTATTGCACAACTGATTTGACAAAAAAAATCCACCAAGGGGGGGAAATCACCCTCCCCCCACTCCTCGCCATACCTTGCCTTTTACTGAAATGACGCCACTGTGCCACCAGCACGCACACTGCCAAGCAGAGTCACTAGACCTGGACATCACGTTGAAGAAACACACAACTACAAAACCCGGCTGCAGGGCATCGGTTAGACATATACTGCTCCCAACTGAGTTGAGGGTGGACTTGCTTGAATAGTGCGATGTTTCAACCGCTACAGTTGGTGTAACTCACTCCTAAATTAAACACCCCAAATTCGTCAACTGAATACCCTTTCCAGCATGGCGGAATGGATAAAACCGTGGTATTTAATTAACATACGAGCGTGGTCACGTGGTGCATGTTGTTGTGCGGATGATAAATGCCGAGCGCAAAGTGCACTGTCTGCCAACTACTGTGGATTATTTTTATTTTTATATTAGGCCTACTACAATGCATATTCATAGTATTCACAAATGTGGCGCAGTGACAAAGGCTCATTTGCAACGGCTGTCATCATGATGATCGCGCCATTTAGATTACAATCACTTTGAGCATGGCGCAGCAACACTGCCAGGGGTTAGGGGTTCGATTCTCGCTGGGGCCACACACACACACTGACAAATGTACTGTAGTAGTTCCGTTAAATGCGCCGAGTGGTGCTATTTATAGGCCTACAGTTACTAGGTACGCGCTAATGCAGGCGTTATTATTTATACTGTAGTATAGTGCACAGATGAAACACTGACCTGCATTTGATGTGTCGTCTGGAAGTAGCCTTTACCGAAAAGCCAATATAAAGACATCAAGAAACTAGGTCCATCCAAATCATCCATGGTTTTCTGTTTATTATTACCACCCATGACAGTTGTGGTGGATTTCTCGCGACGCACGTCACCATAGTTCAGAGTTGTTGTTGTCACCCGTTTAATCCCATTCATATATTCCTGACTGCAGACGCGGAATCCACTGTTGATTAGTGACTTGCTGAACATGATCTTGCGGCACAAAATTGTCATTCACTGATGGTAAAATGTGCGTATTCCGCCCCTGACCGACAGAGTTCTCCTCTATAGCTCCTTGTTTTCAGCGACAGAGGGGGAGAAAGGAAACGCAGACTGCTCCTCCCCAACTGAACTCCTGTGTGAACTTTGATACATGCATCTATTGCAAGCAGCAGCCCCCCCCCCTGAACTCCTGTGAACTTTGATACATACATGATACATGCATCTATTGCAAGCAGCACCCCCCCCCCGCCCTGAACTCCTGCGTGAACTTTGATAGTATGCATCTATGCATCTATTGCAAGCAGCCCCCCCCGCCCTGAACTCCTGTGTGAACTTTGATACATACATGCATCTATTGCAAGCAGCCCCCCCCGCCCTGAACTCCTGTGAACTTTGATACATGCATCTATTGGAAGCAGCCCCCCCCCCCCCGCCCTGAACTCCTGTGAACTTTGATACATGCATCTATTGCAAGCAGCCCCCCCGTCCTGAACTCCTGTGAACTTTGATACATGCATCTATTGCAAGCAGCCCCCCCCCCCCGTCCTGAACTCCTGTGAACTTTGATACATGCATCTATTGCAAGCAGCCCCCCCCTCACCCTGAACTCCTGTGTGAACTTTGATACATGCATCCATTGCAAGCAGCCCCCCCCCCCCCCCCCCCCCCACCGTGGTATAGGCGAAAATACTTGCCCTGGATATAGAGGTCGTGGTGAGATATTTTTTTTTTCTATTCACAGCTAATTATCTTTGTATTTCTTTGTTATTGTTATATCTTTATATTTATTGTTCGAAATACAATTCTTCATTCTTAGAATTTGAGTCGTCTTCAGTTTGACTGAAATAACAATATGGCAAAACGTTAGTGCATGTTACTACATCTTAGTACAAATGTCATACATAATTATATTAAATTATTTTACAAATGTAATATTAGTTGATTTTTCAAAGGTAGAATGTGAATACGTTCAATTACAGATCCAATGTGTTCAGAATGTATACCGCAACAGCTGTTTCTGAGCTCAGAATAGTGTCTCAAACCCATGTCCCAAAATTAACCTGAAAAGTATGTTTGATCTTGGATATTCACATATTCCATTTCTATCTTCACATGTCCCTTTTCGTGGGGAAGTCAAAATGCAAATGACATGTCGTCAGCTTGTGACTGCAACTTGTTCCATGTTCGCGGATGACTCAGCCCTGCTGGTCTCTGACAAGAACAATTAAGTTACAGGTTGAACAAACCCTCAGCTCGGAACTTGGCAGAATCTGCACCTCGCTCGCAGATAACAAACTATCATTACACCTGGGTAAAAAGCCCATTATCTTCGGATCAAATAACAAACTCAGCAAGACCAACGGCTTCTCTGCTACAGTGGGTGACAATATTGTCACAAGGAAAGATGAAATTACATACCTGGGTTCCATCCTAGAGGCAAATCTTTCCTGTAACAAGATGGCATCCAATGTAATCAAAAAAGTCAACCAACAAACAAGATTCTTGTAACGGATCTCCTCTCTGGTAAACAAGAATACCCTGAAGACTCCAGGAGCACTCATTCAAGGGTATTACGACTATGCTTGCACCTCATGGTACCGCACCTCAAAGGCACTAAAAACAAGATTACAAAACAAACTGGTCAGACTACTGCTTGACCTTACTCCTAGAACCCACCTCACCCCTGCCCATTTTGACAACCTATAGGATGGCTTAGAGTAGACGACAGAGTACAGCAACTTGCAATGGGCCTGGTCTACAAGATACAATACACCACTAAGGTACCCATGTACATGTCGAAATACTTCCCAAAGGTCAGTGAATACCACGGCCACAACGCAGAGGGAGTTCCACAAATCATGTTCAACCCAGATTCGGCTCAAACAAGGGACTAAACACGTTTCGCAATTATGCCACATCAATGTGGAACGCCCTATCCACAGCCATAAACAAATTTGAATCCCTACCCACCTTCAAAACTGCTCTCAAAGAGCACCTACGGGAGGCTGCAATTCGAAACTGGCCCCCGTAAATGTCCGAACACCCCTCCTAATGTGCATTTCCCTCCCCCTCGTATGTACTGTTAGGATCTCTGTTTAACAGTACTGTATATTTACATATCTTGTATGTCACAAATGTAACAGTACTGTATATCTGTATGTCATGCATGTATGTCGTAAATGTCATGATTAGATTAGATGATTATATTAGATTTTATATCTGTATGTTGTGTATGTCATGAATGTCACTATGAATAAAAAATGGGGGACCCTGATGTAAACAAGACAAAAGTCTTTCTCTGGTCTGCATTCCCATAACACAATCTCTGCCACGCAATTTGAGCATCTTATAGCTCTACTGCCAGCGCTGTAAGCCTATGGAGTCGCTCACCTTCTTTGCAGGGCTATAACTTTTTAAATATTATAGCTATATCGACATTACTATGGCCCATTCAACATCGGGTATCTATCGTTCCGGATGTGGGAACGTTATATTTTTCCATTCATACATTGTCGTTTAATACCGTCGTGAATATAAGTATGTTTTTAGAGTGGTCTTCAGTAATTCCTAGAACGCAAGTTATAGGCCCTGATGCATATTATACATAATCGATTGGCGTTTCGTCCCTATACACGCAATGAAATAAATGGACAATCGAGCTGGAATTAACGTTAGATTCCTCTTACCTGTGGCCGATGAGTCTGGAGAAAAAATATTCCAATTATTTGATTTCCATCTGCTAGATCCGTTTTTCGTTTGTATGACGCAATAAACGCCAAAAGCATATTGATTCTTGCGTCTGGAAAGCGATCCAATGCACTAGAGTTGATTTTTTTTGTTTGTCTGGATCCACATAAAAAGAGAGCTCTGCCCGGAACATATTCACAGATGCACAGAACGCACCATCCTGTTTAGAGTGAGTGCAACATCGCCCAAAATCCACAAGGTGGCGGTATTGAGCCGTTGCAATATCAGACAGAGTCCAGAGTCTCCCAGAGCCTTGCTGGATGAATTATGAATGGCAATAGCGAATAAAGGAAATAACGATCCTAAAAACGAGTTTACTCGTTATTGGCGTTATTCGATTGGCGGGCAATAACGAGATAACTCGTTCTTGGCGCAGAAGCAGTTAACACATTCATGGCCAGGGGTCGCTGTTTACCTTCTGTATAGAATGCTAGTGCTGTAAGTCAATGGGGCGCTTTGTTCACTTGCGAGTGCTTAAAATATATCTTATATGTAAATGTATGGTGGTGACCGGTTACCTCGACGGAGTATTTAAACCCCGCCCACACGGCTCAGCTCAGCCCAGATAACAAACCACAGCGTTTCTAATGTAGTGCAGTTGCTGCCACAATGCGTTAGGGGGCGGTATTGACCGTCTGCAATCGCAGACACACTCAGAACAGTATGCACAAGGTGCCTCGATGAATTATGAATGGCAATAGCGAATAAAATAAATAACAAGTTAAACACGTATACACGTGCAGGCATGCGTTGCTCTTGGGACAGGGTTGCACTCCGTGCAGGGTAAGATTTGAGCCAAAGCGCGTGCACGCACACAGGAATGCGCTGCACTCTCCAACTCGCTATAAGTACCCACCTGGGCTACTTTGCATATCAATAGTTCCGGTCGTCAGGTGTGTTAAATACGTTCTCAGATACATTCACACATAACTTGTTGTGAATGATATGTGTTACATTCCATTCGTAGAGGCAATTAGGCACTGTCTGTAGTCTGTGCTCAAGCGAGGGGACATTTATGCGCATGCGCGGGAGCGCGCTCACGCACGTGGCGCCATTAGGTGCGTGCAACCCCAGTTGATATCAAGAACGCACGCCTGTACACGTGATTGGCCGTCAAGCGCTGGCTCCCAATCACGTATATATACGTGGATGGCCCCGGATGTGTTAACTGTCATGTGTATTGAGTTGTACTGTACTGTACCCATTCTGCAATCTGTTAATTAAAGTTTTCAATCAATCAATCAAAATCCTTATTTTCATACTCGGGGTAGGGTGGACAACAATCTTTTAAAATTACCATTGAAATTCAATAGCATTAAAACCTCTTCCGCCCGTGTGGTCCGTCGGCAGACCGCAAATGACATCATGTCATAAATCAATCTCTCCAGACTGTTTCACAAAAGTATTGTAGTAAATTCCCACAGACTTTCTACAATAATCTGAGGTTATTGTAGCACAATACAATGAGATTGACTATCTGGAAGGAGGAGGAAAGATTCATACTGATAGAATTGTTGGTCTCCTCATTCTGACTTAGCAGATGGGGAATAAAACGTGTAGGCCAGACAAACCAGAATTGTAGTTCAACTCAGCTGATTTATTTGATCAGAGCCAGGAGTCCAAGGTGAATAGAACAAAGGATTTATCAGAAAACATCAACATGGCTGCTGTGTACAGGAATCAACAATCAGGTTTGCATCTCAAACCTAAATACTGCACATCAAACAGTCACTTGGTTAACATAATTTGAACATACATTGACTATGCTGTACATATTTATACATGAGTAAATCTGGTTTCAGATATTAAGGATTTACACTAAACTTTAAACAACAAATGGTGTTTTCCCATGATTTACTCACATAAAATGCATCAGCTCACAGTAGTCTCTGGGTGGACGAAGCGGTGGAGCCCCCAGACCCCCTGTGGTTGGGTCCGGCCTGAGAGCTCCCGAATTACAATTTGTCTCTTCCTTATATCCTATCATGTCTAGCCAAAATTGCACTATTACAGTTGATCCAATCATGTGGTTGCCCCCACCTCTGGGTTTCTCTGGGGGAGGCCGGCTGCCCCCCCCTTTGATCTCCTGTGTGGATCTTGACTCAATACCCAGAGGGGCCGCTAGTGGCCCCCGTCATTGTCTTCCTGATGGGTCTGTCCCAACAGAAATCTCCTCTTAAATGAATAATATATAACTTTAACATTCCTTCTATATGGCTACAGATGTCTAATATCATCCAAGTACAGTCAGTGCTTTCTAAGACTGATACCAGACATCATATGAGACCTTTTGATACTAAACAGTTGATTAATAGATTGTCCTGTCTTATAATGTCAGAGCCAGTATGAGGTCTCTGGTTAGACCAGCTGTGCTCTGCGGTAAGTAGGTGTGACCTTTGTCTCTTTGTTCTGAGCACATTTGTTAGTGGGGGTTTATTGACTATTTCTGTAACACCAGTATCACTTAAAACACCCTCTACTGTTGAAAGGGCACACATTCCTTTTTGCAGTATGGTTCTCTAATTTATTCACACATATTAATTATGAAATTCCAAGGCAATATTACCACATTCCCCACTTTGGCAATTCACATTGTCATATACTGTATATTGACTTGATTTTCATACTAACCATACATAATAAAATTCATTTTTTCCCAAAATTAAAATTCATTTTTTCAAAATTTCTCAATTTTTTTTTTCTTTTTCCATTTTTCTTTGGTACATCTCATCAATTTTTGCCTTCTTGTCTTCTTCTTTTCTTTCCCACATTTCCCCTGACTATGGCCCCCTCCCGGGGAATCCAAATGACCCATTCATCCAGATCCCCAATTAACCTACTCTGCCCTCATGATCCAGTGTTTACCACCTACTATCATTGGGCTTTGTTCTTCTGGGCTCACAGCCAGAGGCCTATTTGTTGAAAACAATTAAAACAATTTAATCTAAACATTACACATTTCAAATAAAACACAATTTTTTAAAATTATGGTATCCGTTTACATGATCTGGGGAGACAGAAATTAGTATTCATTCTTTCATAGATTTTGCTTCTCCTCTCCTGTTAATTCCTTTTCCAAGTCAGCCCAATCACATTTTGCATAATCAACTCAGTTGGTCTTCTCACCTCTCCCCCCTTTTATGAACATCCCTATGGACATAAACCTTACCACCTCTGCGCACAGACGGACAGGGAGGGTGGAGCAGCACCCAAGGGAAAAAAAAAATTTCACCAGAAATTACCGGCCATAACCTACACCTAATCTCCTACCTATGTGTATGTGTTTAGTTCAGTACTCTTGCGTTGTGTCATAATCTATACCAGTTGTTACCGTTCAGTCACCTCCCGTTCAACATACCAACAATCACACAGAGGCCCTTGTTCAACGCTTTGGTTGCACAGTCTCCGACCGTTTTCGCCCCCCCCCCCCCTCCACCCCATGTCGGCCAGCCTCAGCTGAAGCCAACGTTTGTAGGCCTGGACCTTGTCATATTCTGTCCCATGACCGTATTTCCATGGATCTACAGACGAACGACTCCGTCAGTCTGGAGGTTTGTCTCAACCTCTGGCCTTTGTATCCGGGGCTATATTGAAGGAGGGGCCGCAAGCGACCTCTTTCCACAGTCCAACAACCTCCCACAGGAACTGACTGAACGGGTTCACACCATCGTGTCATAATCTAATGAAATGTATTCCTACACATTTTCCCCATGATCCCTCCACTTGTGATGATCCATCCTCCCTCCCCGACTGAACTGCAAGGGAACAAAAACACAGAACAAATTTTCTTTACACAATATGTCAAATATTTCTCAAGAGAAACCAAATGTTTAACCATTATGCAAACGTAATGGGACCACTTAACTGCCATCGATCTGTCCCAATGCATCTCACGCTCCAACAGTCCTCTCACCAGATCATGACAGAGAAACAACAAACGAGGGCAAATAATCAAAAAAACATCCCAACAGATGTGAAAGCCAATCAAATGAAATTAACCAGCTCCAACCGCAGACCACCTTAATGGTTATTTAGAAAGAAAAGAAAAGAAATCAAAACTCTACATCTAAACCTTTCATAACCAAAACAGTAAATCAATACATCTCATCACCCAACCGTACCATTCACACATGTCAGTGACTTTGACACCTCTTAAGCCAGCACATTCTCTCTCTACAGTCTCCATTCACACCCATTCAGGCCACACAATCATAGATCAAAAATAGAAAAGAAATCTAAAAATTTAACTTCAATACTTCATCCCTGCAAAACATTCAACAGAAATCAAATCAAATGAAAGTAATAAAGACAAACTCCTTCAGTAAAACAAATGATATGAAACAAATGATAATGGTATAACCCAAGTGGTTCGATACACTCCTTACCTAAACACATTTTGTTATTTTTAAGACTAGTTCCACCTTAAGTGAAAGCTAAGTCGTGTGTGTGTATGCATGTGTGATCAAATTGTGTGAATGTGTCTGTGTGTGTCTGTGTGTGTGTGTGTGTGTGTGTGTGTGTCTGCGTGTCTGTGTGTGTGTGTGTGTGTGTGCGTATGGGTAATGTAAGGCAGAACATGGGGCCCATCCCCCGCTCAAGCACCCACTGAAATCAAAAGACACCCAGCTCATCCTCACATTTCTAGGTAAACACTCATAAACAAAGCCATTCACGCTTGTTTCACTCATGCATCAAAACTCTCTCATTCAACACACACATTTAACTCATTAATCATCACTCAGGTCCACAGACAACGTTAGTTTCCCTTCCTTCCTGCTCTCAGCTGTCTCCAGGCTAAACACAATCTACCCTTATTTCTGCACTCCTACCCTCACTTCAAAGATGGACTGGACCCATCTTAAATTTAGAACCATCCCTGCCGTCCAGTGCACAGACAGTTTCAAATTATTCCCTTATCAACCAGTTAACTTTCATAAGTCATAACCCCAAATGAATGCCACTTTCTTGATTGTCTCACTCACTTAACCCAGCTGTGTTCTGTATTAGCAACTGTCTCCTGCATCTTCACCTCTGACCTCTCTCATCCTGTTGCATCTAATCTCTCTCATCCTGTCATAAAAGAACAGCTATTGTAAGCAGCTGTACATCCTGACCCCCCCTTGGGCATATTGGCCCGCCTCAAAAGGATTCCTACCCCCCTGGGTAATATAACCTTCTCAACTTTTGCCTCTTTCATGACCCATGCATACAGTCTCCCCTGAGCACAAAGGCTTTTGACACAAAGACCCTATCTCCTCACTTCATGAAATAACCTTCATCTGTAAATCATTAAATGGTTAATCACACTTCTCATCTTCCCAGAGGCAAGCCGCCCCCAGGTTTTTGAATTAATCACACATTCCCAGGGAGAAGGCCAACCCCCTCCCCAGCGTATAAAATTATTAAGGATTAATAAAAACAATCATGTCGATCACTGTAAACACAACCATATCAAAATGTGTCATCTTCAGCAAGCCTCCATCAATAAATTATCCTACAAGTCGGAGGCTTGTGTCAACATTTTAACAGTGTATTAAACATTTAATAATCTAAAACAAGCATCAACACATGTCTTAACCATATTAACAGTGTATTAACGATTTAACCAATTACACCAGCATCAACAGATTCCAACCTAGCAATGCAAAGAAAATACACCCCAACAAGCCTACATCACTAAATTATCATCCCCATGATCTAAAGACTTGCAGCAAACATTAATCTAAACATTATCCTATTTAAATCAATGGTGTCATTAAAGCTATAACAAGTATCAACATCTGACATTTCAACATCAATGCATTCTATACAAGCATCTTAATTCAAGCTACATAAAACACAACATCATTATTCCAAGCTTACAATTTGTACATGTTACACAATTCTAAAAAACTGGAAATACGCTATCAACTCTAATTATTATACATGTAAACATGTTCCATCTCAGCATAACATTTATAGTGGTTAGTCCTAAATGCCCCTTTCTTCATACACGTGTGCAATAAAAGTTATGATGTATTTTAACACGGGTGACTGACTATCTGATGAATTGAAAATGGGGGACCCTGATGTAAACAAGACAAAAGTCTTCCTTTGGTCTGCATCCCCTTAACAATTGTGTGTATTGAGCTGTACTCACTCATTCCCCCCTGGTTAAAAATATACCCCTGTGCATCAAAGACAATACTACAATCTACCCAGTAATAGCCGGTTTGTGAACCCCAGATCTATCATAGGCAATGTATCCATTATTTCATTCCTCCTCAATAGGCTCACTGTATTGTTTGCACCCTAAGTAAACCCTAACTGACTATCACCCCTAACCTAACCACTATACATGTTACATCCCTTCCCCTGCTCACACAAAAATACAATGCACAATATACAAATACCGCCATATTACATAATGCAGAATATCCTCTTACCCGTTTCTATCCCCTGAGCGAACTATTCCGAATGCACTAGACCCAATCCACGTTGTACCGCGCATGCGCAGTTGCAACCGAAGCGGCTGTTATAACGTCGCTTACGACAACCAAATTCTGCCACGACATTCATAATCTGCCACGACATTTATCACGTTATCTATCACGTTATCTACCCCTTCCCCAACATCATCCTCAAAACTCGAAACGTGACATATGCCGCCCCCAAACGCCACAAAACAACGGCATGCAAGCTAACCAGCTTTAGCCAGCTCTAATGCGACGTTCAAGGCCCTCACGGGAGCCGTGCCTTTCAAGATCCGTTCATCCACGCAATTCGCTCAGTACCATCCAAAGCATAAACAACTCACACAAGCCTAAAATAGCCAACCACTCTTACAGAAAATAACTTTTAAAACAAATACACCAACCAACGCCGCACACATAGTTCAACACGAATCCTTTCTCCTACCTTCTCCGCCTCACTTCATAGCACCGCGAACGTTACATACTCTCCACAACACTATGACGTCACCAAGCAGCGAATCCCTAATATCATATTATACCATCGTTACTGCATCAATAATAACCCTCAAAACGGCCACAATTTCTCCACCCTGCGTCTCAACCGCCTCTTACTTGTAATCGCCGCCACAGTGTTTAATCAATTCTCTCATAACGCCATCGTAACGTCCCCAGCTTCACCGCGGACTTTTCCACAGAGCTAAGCCAGCCAGCCCCAACCACCAGCAGGGACTCGCCTCAAACATATGTCCGTTGGTCATTAAAATATCATAACAAAACCATTAAGTACTTACGCTACGCCAATCATTCATAACCATAGCCATAGCCCCCCCATACAATTCCTAACCACAGCCATAGTCCCCATACAACCATTAAGTACTTATCAGTCAGTCCGACCGAATTGTTTTTGTATCACAGCGAATGTAATTAATCAACAGGCCGGTTTCGCTCAAGATTAAAAAGGAATCTCCGGACCCAATTCGATTGTATGCCTAAGGACGAACACACATCTTCATTTAATTCGGCCGAATAGGTCCCTGCAGACACGTCCCGACTATCACGTGATCAGCCAGCAAACCATTCTATTATTGAGCCTCTTGAACACGCCGGCACCCCTACCTTCTATTAATTATTACGTGTTAATCCTGCAATCGCACAGACCAAGTTCCCCGATCATGCAGGGGCCAAACTCATCTTTACCATACCTGATTTGCATGTTCTAAATAACAACAGAGCTCCTCTTATACACAGCTCTCTCCCCATTCAGAACAAAAAAATCTTAATCAACCATTACCCGCGCCCTCTTCCTGAGAATAATTTCTAGGGAATTTATATACTCAGAACGCGCTCCTGTCGTATACACCAGAATAACCGTGCTTCCTAGCAAGAGAAGCCTTTTACCTGCCGTCATGCGACGCCACCTCCCTTCACATCATGACCAGATAGTCTGTGCGCCACCAACCTTCTTGGTGCAACTCCCCCGTATAGTTCATAAAGTATATTCCATACGAGTTAACCAACCCAACCCCCGTGGCCCGCACAGGCCGAGACCGGCCTCCTGTGTCTGAACAAACATACCAACATAAAAAGCCCACGTTTGCATGTTCACTGCACAACAAGCGCGATCGTCATACCTCCGGACATCCTAACCTAAGACACCGCAATTCCCAACCCTGCATGCAAAAAGCCATATTCACCGTGGGCCCCAACAGTGGCGTACACAACCAACCTTCATCCTGTTCCTCTCCCTCCTCCATTCAGACAACAAGCCCATCGACAATCACTTCAAACGCAGCAACACCCCAGCTCTTCGCCCCGTGTCCCCAACACACAGCAAGGTCCAGATATGATACATACGACAAGACCCTACCGCACCTTTTCAGGGGGAGACACAAAGGGTAGGGAAGAACGGCACCATTTCTGTAGTAAATTCCCACAGACTTTCTACAATAATCTGAGGTTATTGTAGCACAATACAATGAGATTGACTATCTGGAAGGAGGAGGAAAGATTCATACTGATAGAATTGTTGGTCTCCTCATTCTGACTTAGCAGATGGGGAATAAAACGTGTAGGCCAGACAAACCAGAATTGTAGTTCAACTCAGCTGATTTATTTGATCAGAGCCAGGAGTCCAAGGTGAATAGAACAAAGGATTTATCAGAAAACATCAACATGGCTGCTGTGTACAGGAATCAACAATCAGGTTTGCATCTCAAACCTAAATACTGCACATCAAACAGTCACTTGGTTAACATAATTTGAACATACATTGACTATGCTGTACATATTTATACATGAGTAAATCTGGTTTCAGATATTAAGGATTTACACTAAACTTTAAACAACAAATGGTGTTTTCCCATGATTTACTCACATAAAATGCATCAGCTCACAGTAGTCTCTGGGTGGACGAAGCGGTGGAGCCCCCAGACCCCCTGTGGTTGGGTCCGGCCTGAGAGCTCCCGAATTACAATTTGTCTCTTCCTTATATCCTATCATGTCTAGCCAAAATAGCACTATTACAGTTGATCCAATCATGTGGTTGCCCCCACCTCTGGGTTTCTCTGGGGGAGGCCGGCTGCCCCCCCCTTTGATCTCCTGTGTGGATCTTGACTCAATACCCAGAGGGGCCGCTAGTGGCCCCCGTCATTGTCTTCCTGATGGGTCTGTCCCAACAGAAATCTCCTCTTAAATGAATAATATATAACTTTAACATTCCTTCTATATGGCTACAGATGTCTAATATCATCCAAGTACAGTCAGTGCTTTCTAAGACTGATACCAGACATCATATGAGACCTTTTGATACTAAACAGTTGATTAATAGATTGTCCTGTCTTATAATGTCAGAGCCAGTATGAGGTCTCTGGTTAGACCAGCTGTGCTCTGCGGTAAGTAGGTGTGACCTTTGTCTCTTTGTTCTGAGCACATTTGTTAGTGGGGGTTTATTGACTATTTCTGTAACACCAGTATCACTTAAAACACCCTCTACTGTTGAAAGGGCACACATTCCTTTTTGCAGTATGGTTCTCTAATTTATTCACACATATTAATTATGAAATTCCAAGGCAATATTACCACAGTATCTTCTTCTTTTTTCAAACATATTCAAGTATAAACATCATAACCATGTCACAACAGCATTTATAATGTATATTATCATCAATACGTTAGTTTAACAATAGGTTAAAGTGTTATTAGATAGATTTTCACTTCGTTTTGGTCAGGGTTATTTCGCGAGAGGCGACCATTTTGGAAAACTTTGAACCATGGGAATTGTAGTTTTTTGGCGGCCATTTTGTGAAGGACATAGACCCATAGATATATATAGAACACTAGATAGACCACCGTAACACTTCCGGGATTCTGAAATCAGGGAGGAGATTGCGGGGGGGGTCAAATGAATGAATGTGGACGAGAGCCGTGATATAAGTGGTTGCCGATACGGCTGTGGGCGTGCTAGAGACATGATCGAATAGACGTTTATGCGCCTCGCTCTCCTGAACACGGCGTGACCCATAACTAATCGATCAGAACTAAATCGGCAGAGAAAAAGTCCGTTTTAAAGCACCTATTCCGCATGGACATGCGCAGAGTGCCCATGGAGTCTGGACGACGCGAGATGACGCTCGAATGAATGTGGACTGTTCCATCAGAGGGGGGAGCTTCGATGGTCATGTAAGTGGCTACAGACCGCTGCACTTAAATATAAATATTAGTCTACCTGGAGACTCAATGAGGTAATTCGCCATAAGACGTGTCTGGCCATTTAGTGGGATCATTTTTTCATTATCCTGTTCGGCTGAAAGGACATTGGCCACCGAAGCTCCCCCCTCTGATAGAACAGTCCACATTCATTCGAGCGTCATCTCGCGTCGTCCAGACTCCATGGGCACTCTGCGCATGTCCATGCGGAATAGGTGCTTTAAAATGGGCTTTTTCTCTGCCGATTTAGTTCTGATCGATTAGTTATGGGTCACGCCGTGTTCAGGAGAGCGAGGCGCATAAACGTCTATTCGATCATGTCTCTAGCACCCCCACAGCCGTATCGGCAACCACTTACATCACGGCTCTCGTCCACATTCATTCATATGCACCCCCCGCAATCTCCTCCCCGATTTCAATGTAACGCGGAAGTGTAGTGGTCTATAGCTTGTTCAGTGGTTCAGTGACGCTGGTGACTCCGCCTTAAGCTATCTAGTGTTCTATAGATATCTATGCATAGACCACCGCAACACTTCCGGGATTCTGAAATCGGGGAGGAGATAGCGGGGGTCCGGGGAGCAAATTAATGAATGTGGATGAGAGCCTTGACATTAAGTGCAGCTATGGCTGTGGGGGTGCTAGAGACATGATTCAATAGACTTTTATGCGCCTGAATCTCCTGAACACGGCGCGACCCATTCCTAATCGATCAGAACTAAATCGGCCGAGATCAAGTCCCTTTTTTAGCACCTACTCCCCATACGCATGCGCAGATTGTCAACGGAGTCTGAACGGCGCGAGGCGACGCGCGAATGAATCCATCAGAGGGGGGAGCTTCGGTGGCCAGTGTCCTTTCAGCCGAACAGGATAATGAAAAAATGATCCCACTAAATGGCCAGACGCGTCTTATGGCGACATCTACAATTACCTCATTGAGTCTCCAGGTAGACTAATGTTTATATTTAAGTGCAGTGGTCTATAGCCACTCACACTACCACCACAAGCTCCCCCCTCTGATGGAACATTCCACATTCATTTGCGCGTAGTCTCGTGCCCGTTCAGACTCCGTTGACAATCTGCGCATGTGTATGGGGAGTAGGTGCTGAAAAAGGGACTTGATCTCGGCCGATTTAGTTCTGATCGATTAGGAATGGGTCGCGCCGTGTTCAGGAGATTCAGGCGCATAAAAGTCTATTCGATCATGTCTCTAGCACCCCCACAGCCGTAGCTGCAACCACTTAATGTCAAGGCTCTCATCCACATTCATTCATATGCTCAAGGCCAGATTAAGACTTCAGAGGCCCCTGGGCCAGATTCTTGTGGAGGCCCCCCCACACACACGTGCACGCACGCACAGTGGCGTTTTTATATGCCACTTTAAAAAATATATAGAATATTTAGAAGTGGTGGGCTCTGAGGGCCAAGCTAAAAGGACTTTGATCACCCCTGCCCACTTTGACAACCTAGGATGGCTTAGAGTAGACAACAGAGTACAGCAACTTGCAATGGGCCTGGTCTACAAGATACACTACACAACCAAGGTACCCATGTACATGTCAAAATACTTCCCAAAGGTCAGTGAATACCACGATCACAACACCAGAGGGAGCTCCACAAATCATGTTAAACCCAGATTCGGCTCAAACAAGGGACTAAACACGTTTTGCAATTATGCCACATCAATGTTGAATGCCCTACCCAAAGCTGTAAAGGAATGTGAATCACTACCCACTTTCAAAAACACTCTAGAACAGACCTGGGCATTGTACAGCCGGTGGGATGATTCTGACCAGCCCGCGAAAGATTACATGATAATTAAAAAAATAAAAATAAAAAAATAAAAATTATATATTTTTTTTATTTATTTTTTTTACATTTTTTCTTTTCATGTCAACGTTCACACGTACAATATACGCTTACCTAGGATTTGACTTGATTCAACAACAAAGCAGTCGGGGCAATGGCAAGCCGAAAACTGTCGAAAGTGTGTTTTTTTTTCACAACTGAGGTAGGTAGATTACATTTTTTTTATTTGCAATTAATTTCAAGGCAACTAGGCAGCAACAATCTCAAACACATGAAAACCCTGAAAGAAGTCAAACCATCAGCTGATGACCCGCACAGGTACTCATCCATGTTAGGAGCACTGCATGATGAATTTTCAAGGCGTTTTCAAGATTTCAAAAAGGTTGAGGATGAAATGCAGCTGGTTTCCTCTCCCTTTACCTGCAGTGTTGATAGTGCACCCACTGATGTTCAGCTTGAACTCATTGACCTGCAGTCTGATTCACTACTGAAAGAGCACTTTAAGTCAGCATCACTGCTAGAGTTCTACTCTGCTCTCAAGGAGGAGAACTTTCCAAACATGAGGAGACATGCTCAGAAGATGTTGGTTCTCTTTGGATCCACCTACATATGTGAACAGACATTCTCAGTCATGACGTTTACCAAGTCCAGGTACAGATCCTCTCTCACTGATGAACATCTGGCAGCTGTGCTTCGCATCTCCACCTCAGACATGCAACCTGACTTTGATGGACTTGTTAAAGCTCAACAGAGACTGGATTTCTCACACTGAATGAAAAAAAAAAGAACTGAAGAACACTAAAATGTGGAAATATAACAAGTGAAATGGGACACTTGATATTTTTTTTTCTTTTTTTGCACAGTTCTGAAAACATTAAATGTTTAATATAGGCATGTAAAGTAAAAAAGGCTACAAAACTGGGACACTTTTCTTTACACAGTTCAGTGACATGTCTTGTTTATTTTGGCTATAAGATGATGTGATGTCTTTAGAAAGCTAAGAAAATCCTTGTTTCAATAGTATATGAAACTCAAAATAATAACTTTATTTGTATAGCACTTTTTCATACATGCCCTTTGTTATTAATGTTTCACATTTTGTTTATCATTTTGGAAATAAATTCTATTTGAATAAATTATATTTTTGAAAGCTAACCTCACCTTTTAATTGCCAAATAATAACATACACGTCAAAACAATGCCATTTACTGCTTTTTATATAGAAATAAAATGTATATTATGCATAATTGAGTTTGGAATTTTGGCCCGGCCCTCCAACATATTTTCAGTTGCTCATTCGGCCCCCCGGGAAAAATAATTGCCCACCCCTGCTCTAGAAGAACACCTACGGGAGACTGCAATTCGAAACTGGCCCCTGTAAATGTCCTAACACAACCCCCTCCAATGTACAGTAAATGACCAAGTATGGTTTTGTCAATATTCCAATGTACAGTTTTGCTTGTACAGTTGTACAGTGTCCCCCACCCACCCACCCCTCCCACCCACCAAACCACCTCCAATGTACAGTCCCCCCACCCCCCCCCCCCCCCCCCACCTACCCAACCTCCTCCAATGTACAGTTTCTATGTCAAATGTATATACTCTCTTTTCTGGACTCTTTTCATATCACAAACAGTACTGTATTTGCAAATCTGGTATGTCATAAATGTATAGATGTAGCAGTACTGTCTATCTGTATGTCATGTATGTCATATATGTTATGATGAATTGAAAATGGGGGACCCTGATGTAAACAAGACGAAAGTCTTTCTCTGGTCTGCATCCCCTTAACAATTATTGAGCTGTACTGTACCCATTCTACAATCTGTTAATAAAGTTTTCAATCAATCAATCAAGAAGAGAAAAGAAACACATGTTTAGATGGGGGGATGGCGCCATCCTCATGAAGAAAAAAAACATGCACACACTTTGGAGACAAGAATATAATATTAGAATAGTAAGCTTACTTTTACGTGAATGTCAATTTAAATTATAATTAGGGAAGGGCGGGGGTTGAAATGTGTTTTTGTCCTGTGTTACTGTCTGTGAATGAATGAATGAATGAAAATTGTATTTAACAGATTGCAGAATGGGTACAAATAATACTGTACGGCTCAATACACACAATTGTTAAGGGGATGCAGACCAGAGAAAGACGTTTGTCTTGTTTACATCAGGGTCCCCCATTTTCAATTCATAGTGACATGTATGACATGCACAACATATATGACATCATGACATTTATGGCATAGGGACATACATGACATACAGGTATATAGTACTGTTACATTTGTGACATATATGATATGCAAATATACAGTACTGTTACCCATAGATCCTGACAGAGAGTATATGATGGGGAGGGGACTGTCTATTAGGTGGGGGTAGGGCTGTATGTATGTATGTATGTATGTATGTATGTATGTATGTATGTATGTATGTATGTATGTATGTATGTATGTATGTATGTATGTATGTATGTATGTATGTATGTATGTATGTATGTATGTATGTATGTATTAGGGATGCTCGATGTTGGCTTTTTTACCGATACCGATATACCGATATTGTCCAACTCTTAATTTCCGATACCGATATTTTCCGATATCACATTTGAATGCCGATATCGGCCGATAATATCGGTAGACCGATAATATCGGACATCCCTACGTATAAAAGAAAAAAAATACAATAGAAATATTGACTGACGTTTCTTAGGCGACTCTTTCGAAGTTGGTTAAGGTTAGAGTATGGAATCAGGGCTGGTGTTCTATCGCCCTGCTCTAAGACAAACTCTAACCTTAACCAACTTCGAAAGAGTGCCTAAGCTTAACCGGTGAAAGAAAGAGGCGTCACACGATTGGCGCTACCAGAAACGTCAGTGGCCAATCAGAGCGCAGAACGCGAAACTGGAAATCCGTTGGTAAAAGTATTCAGGCGTCGGGGCTGGGATGTGGAGATGCAAGTTGAATTTTTATTGCTGTTTTTACCTCAAACGGAAAACCTCAAACTCTTATGAAGAGGAGAAAAAATACTCAAGATTAGCCACTTGCAGACGGCAGGGTGTGACGTACTGTATACTTTAGTTGATGAAATATTTTTGTTGACTAAATATTTTAGTTGATGAAATGTTTTCATTTCAGTGTCACAGTATGACATCGATCTCCAAAATAAGAAAAAAATAAAAATAAAATGTGGGGCCTCTAGTGACGAGGGGCCTCCAATATTTTTTTAAATAAAAGTAAAAAAAGAATAAAAAATATTTGGGGCCTCTAGTGACGAGGGGCCTCCAAATCCAAAAAAATTAAATAAAAGTAAAAAAATAAATAAAAAAATATTTCGGGCCTCTAGTGACGAGGGGCCTTCAGAAAAATAAAATATTAAAGTTAAAAAATAATTTAAAAAATGTTGGGGCCTCTAGTGACGAGGGGCCTCAAAAAAGATTTTTTTTGGAGGCCCCTCATCACTAGAGGCCCACGGGCCGCGGCCCGGACGGCCCGGTCGTTAATGCGGCCCTGCATATGCTCCCCCCGCTATCTCGTCCCCGATTTTAGAATCCCGGAAGTGTTGCGGTGGTCTATCGCTAACTGTCGATCAGGGTTGGAATTTTTCAGAACTACACTTCCTGAAAGCCTCTATGGGGTTTCAAGCGTCATACCTCTGTATGAATTTTTTTTATGTTTTGTATTATTCGGGATAATAAACCACAACACTTAACACATTGACCGCCAGCAGCAGGGAGCGCTGATCCCCCTTCATCGCCAGGTCTTTATTCAATGGATATAGTTTTAGACTGCGACATTTGCGAGTGCTTAAAATATATCTTATATTATATCTATGGGTCTAATAACGCTGTCGAGTCTCAGTGAGTTGCTTCCAGTCAACATGCCCGAGACAGATTGTTTTTTCATCCGTACATTTCCGTTTTATACCGTTTTGAATATGGTTTGGGTGCTTTTCAGTAATTCCAGGAAAAAGACGAGAAAAAGGCATTTTACTGTAATCAAGTCATCACGTTGTAATTTTTCGGCTGATTATCTAATCATCCTGAAATCACACCCCCCTCAGTTATTGCAATATATATATATATATATATATATATATATATATATATATATATATATATATATATATATATATATATATATATATATATATATATATAATTTTTTATTTATTTATTTTTTTTGGTTTTTTTATGACAGTATTTATATACTGTAATTGTATAACTGTAACACTGTATATTATAAGTTTATCCTGCTCAAAGCACTTCACCATTTTAATATTGTGTGTATTGAGCCGTACTGTATTGTAGCCATTCTCCAATCTGTTAAATAAAGTTTTCATTCATTCATTACACTACTGTATGTACACAATCATACGTGTAAAACCGAGTAGATTTTCGAGTGATGACAGACTGTCACAGACTGATTGAATGACAGGTGAAACAACTAATTGTATTCACCTCCCGTCTCCCGCCCTTCCCACGCGCCATGGACCACTGAGCTACTGTGATACAGTGCTTGCGCAGTCAGTCGATTTGAGCTAGTAGTCAGACTTTGCTAGCACAGAATGTCTCACTCGCAGAAAAGAAAAATATCAGATTTATTTTCTAAACGTCCCGCCGGTCCCAGCGACAGTCCCACTAAATCTGATAAACGTCAGAGAGAGACAGAGACGACAGGTTCAGCCTCAGCATCAGGTATTGAAGAGTTAACTGAGTCTGTTCCCCTATACCCCCCCTCGGGCACCAGGGGCTTCCACTGAGGGGTGATGCAAATAGGGATGGGGTGTTATGGCAGCTCATGATGGAAAGAGTGCGCACCGAGTCTGATCCCGAGTTGAAGAATTGGCTCCAAAAGAGAGACAACTGGATGTCCAACAACATCCAAAACGAAATCTTACAGCTGTTTGCCCATGATATTCAGCGACAAATTAGAGGCAAAGCATCCAAAAGCCCATTCTTTGGCTTGAGCGCTGACGGAACCACTGATGTCACTCACTGGAAAAGAACAATTCTTGTGTAATATACAGTTCGCCGATGACAACTTGGAAGCTCAGAACTTCTTTTGGGGTTTTTACAATGCCCGGCCCAGACACAACAGCCGAGACGCTGTGTTTGTGTATAAAATACTTTTACGCCTCGACCTGCCCATGGAGAGGCTGATAGGATACTGTTTTGACGGGGCCAGCAACATGTCTGGGGGGTACAGGCTAGACCAGGGGTTCCCAAACTTTTCAGGCCGCGACCCAAAAAAAACGGTGTCAGAGAGCCGCGACCCCCACTATTATAGGAGGTAAAAAAAAATTTAAAATGTTAAACGGAAATGTATGGTTGAAACATGCAAACGTTCAAACGCACACACACTAATAAGCATTGGAGGCTTTTAACCAGGGCCGGACTGGGGAAATCATTCAGGCCATGAAATATAGCCCCAGTCAGGCCACTTTTTAAGCAGGGGGTCTGGGGGTCCCCCACCAGGAATATTTTTGTTACAAAGACTTAATTTCCTGCATTCTGGTGCAGGATTTTTTTTTATTTGTACCCTTTAAATGCCAGTGTTTGTGATGGCATCACAAATTATTGTTAAAAAACAGGCTAGCATATGTATGATTAGCAACAACACAGATTATTATGGATTTTCAGTTTTTTGTAATTGATAAATACAATATTTTATTCAACTTCAGCCCTGATCATAACACCACATATTCATTTTATAATTCTAACCCTTTAAATGCCAGTGTGTGTGATGGCATATGTTTGCAATATATCAAATGCAAAGTAAATTTTTCTGGGGGGGATTATTACAGGTTAGCTAGTGATCTCCTGGTTGTTCCCCACCTAGGTTATCTAACTATTGCACTGGTGCAACTAGAAACACTGGCCTGGCCTGCTTCTAAGTTCAGTGGCCTGACCGCAAAAAAAAAAAAAAAAATGGATTTCTTATTTTTATTTTTTATTATCATCTGGCGACCCCCCAGCACCCCCTACCGATTTAAAGTTCCAACGTGGCTGTTCATATTTGACAGGGGGAGGGGGGAGTTCTCACAGACAGGAGCATTATGGCAATTTAAACTTCTGATGCTGCTACAGTGCCACCTATTGGCCACATTTCTTATGGTCACTCAGACATCGTATCTACACCATGTCCACCAAATGTGATTGCAATTGCACAAAGCGTTCAGGATGTATAATTTTTCTTTGTAATATAACCAGGGCTTGACATTAACATCCGTCACCCGCCAAATGCGGGTAGAATTCGGCAGTGGCGTGTAACTCTGTCACTCTTACCAGCCACTTTGGCGGGTGACCTTTTTTCATTTCCCCATCACTGCGAATCCGGCCCTCAATTAATATCGTCGCGTGGGAGCTCGCGCAAAATCCTGATGTTTTCGCTGATGGAAATGCATTGGGAAATCGTGTCCCCCACCGAGTTCTACCTCCGGGAGAAATCTTGCATTGATTCGCGCACAGGCGTGCAAGTGAGAGCTCGCGCAAAATCACTCAAATCATTCCACGAAAACTAGGGATGCTCGATATTGGCTTTTTTACCGATACCAATATTCCGATATTGTCCAACTCTTAATTTCGATACCGATACCGATATCAACCGATACCGATATATGCAGGGTTTCCCCCCAAAAAAACTGCATTATCTGTGCAAAATATGATAATTAAAAAAGTAAAAATTAACATTACATATCTCTTGTTGTTGAATTAAACCAACATGCATACTTTTGACAATAAATAAAATAAGAATTGGTTCTTACTTGCTTGCCTGGGTAAATAAAGGTTAAATAAATGTAAAAAAAAAAAAAAAAAAAAAAATCGATACCGATATTTTCCGATATCACATTTTACTGCCGATATCGGCCGATAATATCGGTCGGCCGATAATATCGGACATCCCTAACGAAAACCTTTTTCCCGACGTTTTCGCTGATGGAAGGGCATTGGCAGTGATGCCACAGATTACTTGTAAAAATAATCTGATTACTGATTACTCCTTTAAAAAGTAATCTAGTTACTCTACTGATTACTTTTTTAAATTTTTTATTATTATCTTTTTTCCCCCTCTGCCAATTCCCAACTCCCTTCCTGGTTGTTGCGCACCCCCCCTACTGTTGGTCCGAGATGCCGGAGACTGTCACATGCTATCCTCCGACACATGCGCAGCCAGCCGGCAGCCAGCCTGGCAGCGCAGATTCTCACTGGGAGAGTGTAACGCGTGGAAGGTCACACTACCTCCAGATCCTTCCTTTGCTGAGCAGGCGCCCTGACCGAACTGTAGGGGTATTTTTCTGTTTACAACGCCCAGGACCCACCCATCAGTTTTCTCACCCTCTAATACTGCCAATTGTATTAGTACGGACGACCAGCAAAAACTGAAAACAATGTGGAGAGCTGGATTCGAACACGCGAACCCAGCGTCTCCAGCATTGGTGGTGAATGCCTTGCACCACCTAGCCGCCCCTCTACTGATTACTTGATTATCAAAGTAACTTAGTTACTTTGAAAGTAACTAGGTTACGAAGGCGTCCCCACTGCTGCTGCCACAACATAAGAATGACAACAGTTTTTTTAAATAATGCTTTATTGAAAGTGCATAATGTCATAAATCATGATTGGCTGCTCAGACAGGTCATAATGAGACGTCATCAGCCATCAGGCCATATAAGGTCACAGCTGTCCACTGCTCAGGCACTCTAGGACAGTGGTTCCCAAACTAAATAAAATAGAAAATGTATATAATATAATTTTAATTAAAAATAAAATTCTAGGGCGGTCAGGTGGCATAGCGGAGATTGCGCTCGTCACCAATGCAAGAGACTGCGGTCTCGACTCCCGGAGTCAGCATTGCCTTGGCTTGGGCTGATCGCTATACTAACTCGTTTGGCTCGGTTAGGGGGAGGGAAGCCGTGGGTGGGAAACTGGCGTTGTGGACAGCGACGCCTACAGGTCAGGTCTGGGCGCTTGCTCAGTGGAGGCAGGACTTGAGGAAGGCAGCGTGACCTCCCACGCATTACACTTCACCAATGAGAGCCCTCGCTGCCAGGTGAGAAGAGAGCCACTGGCTGTCGCCACACGTGTCGGAGGAAGCGTGCAGATACTTCAGGGTTCCCTTGTACCGACCAGTAGGAGAACATGTGCACAACAACCAGGTAGGGGAGGGGGGGGGAATTGGCACAACGACAAAAATTGGGACAGGGAGAAAACAGAGAAAAATCTGAGACAGAGAGATACAAAAAAAAGAATTTTAAAAATAAAAAAAATGTAATTAAACCTTTGTGTAATATAAAACATGGTATTATAGTTTGTTATTCTCTCAAATTAGGCTTATTGTAACTGAGGGGTACAATTCCCTGACTGTATTGAGAGTATGGTATTATTAAACCACTACTTAGTTATGTACTTTAATTACTGGCCATACAGTACATGAATATATCTGATGAACACCCACACAAGAATACGGCAATGACACATAAAGTTCTAGTTAGAGGGATTTATTATTATTAGAGCAGCAATGGTAGGTTACAGATTGAGAATTATACTTGCGCTTGTAAGGCGAAGAACACTTAAAGTAGGTCAAGAGCGTAAGTCCATGAGAATAGTAAGATGGGTATAAACTGACGCCACCTGTAGCATAGCAATTACATAAGGCACACTAGTAGTCAGCTGGAGACACTGGGGGGTTCCCTCCGGTTGTAAGCCGGCAGGGTAGAGGAATGTTCGGGTGCAAAGTCTGGGTCAACGAGGAATAAAGAAGCTCCAGCTACGGGAGTCGGTACATGTACTTCCTTGATCGGCAGACAAAGCAACAGCTATAATCCAGTATGCCCGACAGCATGGATGAAAGCTAGCCAGCCTCTGGTCCTAGAGGCGGGCTCGAGGGTGCTCCTCACAGGGGTAGATCCCACATGATAGTGGGGTAGACGGTTCTCTGCTCCAGCAGTCACGGTACCAAAGCAATATAATCCAACCAAAAAATGGTTCTGCATTCGCCGGTGTAGATTCTCCTGTGCACTATCCGTCACATTAAACTAGGTCGAACTTGACGTTATTTCACTAAACTCTGACACTTTTACTATCCTATTCGCACATGTTATAAGTGCTCTATTTAGACGCAAAGTTGCTCACTTCACTTGGTCGTTGACTCGTGGTGAAGGCTTTACTGGTAATGAACGAACTGATGAACTGAATGAACTGCTGCTGTTTCCACCTGCGCCGTATTTATACGTAAGGTGAATTATCTAGTGCCAACCTCAGTTCTGTCTCGTATTACTGCGCAAACCTGGACATGTTGAGACATGCCTTGGCGTTGCCTTTGAACTTGCCATTGGGGGTATGGCCGTTGGCGCCTAGGGGTCGCTGTCCAATAGGAGAACGAATATTATGGTCTGGTTTGTACCTAGGTAAAGGGATATTCCGTGTATATATACAAAGAATATACAAGGGATATCAAACGATATACAAATATTATACAAGGGATCTCAAGCAATAAATATATATATTCGGTTTAATCTGACCCTTTGTAACACTTATCATTATGGGTAAATAGTGGCGCTTGTGCGTCATGACAGTTTTACTGACGCACCTGCTCCTCTGCTCTGCACTTACCAGCGTAAAAGCAGTGGCTCAGCAAGCAAAATATATTCACTGCTGCATCCACAGGAAGGCCCTAGCTGCCAAAAAAATGCCTGCTGATCTCAAAACAGTTTTGGACAGGCGCTCTAGTAGCACACCATATAACGTGCTGCGTCGCGAAACGGCCGACTCGGATTCGAGTCCCGGACCCGGCGTCCTTTGCCGAATGTCTTCCCCTGCTCTGTCTCCCATTTCCTCCTCTCCCTCTCTCTCTACCGGACTGACCGGTAGTACAAACCAATAAAAATCTACAAAAACATAATATATATATTTTTTTAAACAGTTTTGGACAAAGCAGTAAGAACTGTCCATTTTATCAAGGCCCATCCATTGAATTCATGGTTGTTTGCAGCTTTATGCAATGAGATGGTGATAGGTTTTTCAGTTCATTGATGTCGAATATCTTAAGTTGATAGGTTCTTCAGGTTGTTAATGTCTGGTGATATCTTATATCTGTGCTCGTCCAGGCTGCACCCTCATGGGGCCTGGCGTCTCTGTGTCTGTGTCTCTCTCTCCCGACATCTGGCTCGAGTGACCTGATGACCTCGTTGCTGCATCCCTCTTGATTTGTGGGGGCTGTGGTGCGGCCAGTCAGTGGAGGGGCAGATAGATCATATCCCTCCCCACATTCTCACTTACACACACACACACACACACATACACACATACACACACACACACACATACACACACACACACATACATACACACACACATACATACACACACACACATGCACATGCACCCCTCCCTTCTCTTCCTTTGTCCATGAGGGGTATACATGTCATCCCCATGTCATCATTCTGAACGAGAGGCTGAGCCTGTGGGCTGCAGGAGTTCTCTTCTCTGTGTTCTCTGTGTGATCGACAATAAAGTCTCCTTTTCGAAATACAACTTTGTTGCTTGAATCTGTCAGCTGGTCCATACTAATATCAATCCAAAGGACTTGGTGGAATGAATTCCCTTCAATGGGCAGTGATCACCGCCAATTACTTCTCCACACCGAGGTCCGCTGGCTTGCGCGGCTCTACGAGTTGCGTGATGATGTTTTTACTTGACTCAAAATGTGATCTTTCACATAGTTTCTGTGATGCTCAGTGGCTTACCAAATTGGCATACATGGCAGATATGTACTCAATCGGAGTCTTCAGGGGACTTTTTTGCTTCTGCGAAGCAACATCACCCGTCTCATTAGGTAAGTGATAATGTTATCCAGTCTCTCTCTCTCTCTACCTCTACCTCTCTCTCTCTTTCTCTCTCTCTCTCTCTCTCTACCAAATCCATTCTGAGACAACGGACTCAGTGCGTACTACGCAAGTCGCGCGTAACATGAATCTCTCTCACTCTCACTCTCTCTCAAGTAGCCAAATTACACTATAAAACTAACTGGATAGTTGATTTAACTTCATGCTGAAGCCATTCTAAAATCAGCTATAAACGTAGATATGTGTGTGTGACTGTGTGCATGCGTGAATGGGCGCACGTCCCATCTCCGGTCTAGCTGACTGTACCCCTGGCTCTCTTATCATCAGCATTATGAGATAGTAACTAAATAGTAACGCACAGCCACTTGGAAAAGTAACTGTAATCAGATTACTGGCTTGTAAAAAGTAACAAGTTAGATTACTATTTACTGAAAAAAGTTATCAGATTAGAGTAACTAGTGCGGCTGGGTGGCGCAGCAGACTAATCGCTCGTCACCAACGTGAGAGACACTGGTATCGAATCCGGCTGTCTAGTTACTGGCATCACTGGGCATTGGGAAGTTGTAGAACCGACTGAAGTGTATTTTAATCTTCTGTTAGCCACAAGATAGCACAGCTTATTATATTATGATCAAAATGACCAGTTGAGAGCAGCCAACTCATCAAGGATGTGGATTGCAAGCCATTGGGGTGTTAATGTAACCATGCAAATGAAGAGAACACACCCGAGCTGTTGGAGACAGGCATTTGAGATTCCCCTTCACACACACACACACACAAATACACACACACAAATACACGCACACAAATACACACACACACACTAGTTTGATGTATTAATAATTAACACAATTATTAATAAGAATCCCACACACACATGACGTAACATTTTAGATACATATGGCCATTGGTTAAGAATACTAAAGAATACTAAGTTAAAGCCAGCTAAAGAGAAAAACTTAACAATATATTTGAGCAAGCCTCCTCACCACTGGAAAACTAATCAATCAGGAAACTAGCATTATAATATAAACAATAGATCTCTCACAGAAGCCCTCGCCAGGAGAGGAACTCATATAGGCTAAAACTGTCTGTCTGGAAGGGAGACAAGATCAACTGGCTTTAGGTTAATTTAATTAGCACACACACACACACAGACACACCACACACACACACACACAAATCAAATCAAATTTATTTGTAAGGCCCGACAACACACGTTAATGTCCCCATGGGCCGTACACGTCTTCTTTAAACAAGTCAAGAAGAAACATAACAATAAGTCAAGAACAGAACAAGAACACCATAAGGTCCAACAAATTTAAAATAAATGCAAATAAATGAAAGAATGCAAACACTCCGACATACCCCACGCGAAGGTAAGGAAAAACTCACTAAAACCTAACAATAGGGAAAAATGCTCCACAGGCAGTGTGGAGGAGAGAAACCTTAGAAGGGCCATTCAAGGGGGGATCTCCCCTCTTAGTAGTTGGGTCAAGAACCAAAATTCCGTGACCATTCTCTGGCTAAGATGTTTTGATGATTGATTTGACTTCTATGGACCTTTTATAAAATATTTAGCCCCTGTGTCCCTCCCAAAAATCCCGGCATTTTTTGTCAGATGGCCAAATCCAAAATACCTGCTGACGCTAGAGCTGCCGCGATTACCGCATTACCACGGTATCGCTGTTACATCACGGTCACCGCAGCGTTAAGCTGAATACCGCATCACAAACGGGGACGGAGGATTTTTTTTTCTCTCACAGCCACACTCTGCTGACCGTCTTGCCCCTCCTCCTCCTCCTCCCCCTCCCAGACCCGTGGCATATTGTAAACAAACCCTTGAGTGCATGGGCACCGTCCTCAGAGCTCCTTTCAACATTTAACAAGCATTAAACAAAATGACCCAGTCATCTATTCACTTTTGTTTAATACATGAGGCGACGCGTTGTCTAGTGTTATCAATCTACTGATAGCTCCTGATATCAACGTCTGATATAATCAGTTTGGTATTCATTTTGCAAGTGCTGGCTAGCGTTGGCTAACTAGCTATCGCTCGTGAGCTACCGAGCTAACGTTACTGTTTAAACAAAACTACACAGTCAACTATTTTTAGTTTAATACATGATGAGGCGTTGTCTAACTGGCTAGCTACTGATAGCTCCTGATATCAACAAATGCTCATTTCAGTTTAAGAATGATAGGGATGCGGCAGCATGAGACCTCGGTTAGCATATGTAGCTAACGTTAGCTCACGTTAAATCACAACGAAATTATCCAGTAAACTAAATAGTTCACTTTATTTTAATACATGATGCATTGTCTAACGTCATCTAGCCGGCTAGCAGTAGCTACAGATAGCTCTTGATATCAATGTCTTATAACATAATTGACATTATTCGTTTTTGCAGCTGAACATTGGCTAATTGGCTATCATGCTTCATAACAACACTGGGAAGATGGCAATGCTGAATGTGATTTGACACACAGACAGTGGAGGCTGGAGCTGTTTGCAGATAGCAAGCATTTTGACTTGTTGCGTGGTGGCGATGTCTCGCAGATAATACAACTACAAGTATAATTATATAACACTTATATGCTATAAAGAATAGACAAAAAAAATGTGCGGTAATATCGCCGCAGTAGGAAATATTTCGCAAATTTGTGCGGTAAGGAAAACATCAATACCGCGGCAGCTCTAGCTGACGCCATCTTGAAAAATTTTCTTTTGATCCAGAGCACCTAGAATCATGTATGAATACACTTTTTTGTGTAAGTCAACCATGACGATTCCAAATCTGACATCAGTTTGACTCTATGACATCAATTTGACCCAGAAATCCAAGATGGCCACCATCTAGTAGAGCGAAAATGTAACTTTTAATGTCAAAACCAATTTTACCATGGTACTGCTGTACTTTAAACAAACTACCTTCATAAGGATCTCAGCAAAATAATTGATGAATGTACAGTATGACAAGATAACTAATTATCCTTCAAAATATGCTCTCTTAAAGGGTGTCGCTTCAGGGAGGGGTGGCGCACTAGATATGCCAAGTAGTTCGCACGGAGGCAGTGTTGGCGTAGGCTATCTGCATCTGGAGGGAGATGGATGAATGATTTGTTCTTCATTCTCTTCCACTTTGTGGCATGGGCCTCAGCCATGGTCTTGTCCATAAATAACATGCATCCCTTCATACAATGGGTTTCACGCTGGCTTGAATATGGAGCAGAGGAAGAGCAAGGCTTATTCTCATACATCTTACAATCAACCGCCCAACAAATCAGTTGTGAATGACATCATGGAGAAGCTGTCTACCATCATCGCCACTAAGCACATGCCCTTCGCCTTCTTAGTGGGAGATCATCCTGTGTACGTCCTCATCACTCTGCTCAAGGCCGAGAACCCAAACAAGTACCATGATGACATTGTACCCTTTCTTGGTCCCTTCCATACACAGTGTGTGATGATGAGCGCTATCTACAAGCGCTACAAGGGGAGTGAGCTAGGAGATGTACTCGTGGCAGGAGGAGTTATTGCAGAGGGCTCCGTTGACCGCGCACTGAAAGGCAAGCATTACAAGAGGGGGCTGCGTTGCTTGAGGCTCATCTATGAGGCACTCATGAGTCAGCTGGTAAAGGGGAGGCTCATGCACAACCTGGCTGAGACAAGGGAGAACCTTGAGATTCTGAGAGATATGAGTCTCTCCCAAGAACCCCGTGCAGCTGCACATGCGGCACTGGAGGATGATACTGACCTCGAGAGCCTCATCACCAATTTATTCACCCAGGTGGAGGCCAGTGACGAAGGATCAGATTAAACCGAATATATATATTTATTGATTGATATATATTGCATAATATTTGTATATCGTTTGATATCCCTTGTATATTCCTTGTACATATACACGGAATATCCCTTTAGCCTAGTACAGACCATAATATTTCATTCTCCTATTGGACAGCGGTCCACAGGCGCCATAGCCATACCTCCAAGGTCTGGTTCAAAGTCACCGCCGGGGACTTGCCTGGACATGTTCTGCGCAAGGATATGAGACAGGAATAAAGCTGGTACTAGTTTGTTCACGTAACGTATAAATACGGCGCAGGTGAATACAGAAGCACTTAGTAACTAAAAGTTGAAGCCTCACCCACGATACAACGTGTGGTGAAGTATGGCCTGTTTGGCCCCAAATAGAGCATTGAGACTGCGTGCGAATTAATAACTGAAGTATCAGAGTTTAACGCTGTACCGTCGAGTTCGACCTAGTCTATTAAGTCAGTAATAGTCTATTTGTGTATAGTGTATCGTGCGGCTAAAGTTCTACAGTGACCAGCATCACCAACGTTTCCTCGTACCAGCTAGAGTGCTTATCCAGGCTGGGCTGCTTACCATGGCGCTTTCACCCGAGGGGCCCTAGACGAGGACCGTGTGGATTATGTACACTGGATAACCTACCGACGACTGCATAGCCCTTTTCGGCTGGATTATATTTGCTTTTGGTCCTGTAATTGATGGAGCGGAGAATCGCCGACACCCACAATTGTGTGGGATTTACCCTGTGAGGAGCCACGTCGAGTCCGCCTCTCAGAAGCCTGAGGCCGGCTAGCTTTCTTCCATGCGGAGCTGCATGCTACGGAGAACAGCTGTATTCGTCTGTGGATCAAGATCTTATTGCACCGTCTCCTGTACTTGGAGTCTCCTTATCATCGTTGACCCAGACTCTACTACCGACAAATCCTCTACCCTTGCTGGCTTACAACCGGGGGGACCCTACCAGTATCTCCCGCTATATTACTAGTGTACCATAGATATAATTCCTAAGATTCAGGTTGTATTATTATCTCCTGCGTAATATGAGAATGGATATTCGTTATTGATTTGCCTACGCACATTCCTTTGCCTTATAAGCGCATCCAAAGTAAAGTAAAGTATATTATGTACTATTATTGCTGCTAATAAATACTTAAATCCAGTTTTGTGTGGAACCGAGTCATTGTGGGAAGTGTTCATCATTAGATACCTGTGTACTGTATGGCCAGTAGGAATGTACATAAGACGGTAGTGGTTTAATGATACCATACTTATCAATACAGTCAGGGAATTGTACCCCTCAGTTACAATTGGTCCTTCGAGCCGGAGGGTAATTAGCGTAATATTAATATAGTGGTATTAATATTGACATGGCCAATGATGAACACTCCACAAAACGGTTCTCCTAAAATAGATCGCCCGCAGCGTAGACGGCAGACACCTCAGTACTTAGAGGATTACGTTGCCAGTATACTACCTAGCTTTCTACAGACGGTAAACGCGGAAAAAGTAGATAGTAAAATTATGTCCGACCCTACCGACCAGGCTACCCCGCCAGTAGAGACCCTAGTGGGTTCTAACGTAACTGACCAAGCTCACGGTGGGGACCAGGAGGGACCTGACATGACTTTACCCCCCGCCAAGACCGAAGAAGTAGTCCCCGGAGAGCTCCAGGATAAAGAAAGCCCTCCAGGGATGGAACTCGACCCACTACAAGAAGGGACGAGCACCCCAGAGATGGATCTCCTCGATTCGCCACAGGAGAACGGATCTCCAACGAGTACTACCAGGAGCGGATCACCTCAACCAGCGTCTTCCCCCAGCGAGGCGGACAAGATGCTGGCGCAGGCCTTCCTCGCCAGCCTGGCAGTCTCAACCGAGCGCGATCGACTCCAAGCACAGACGCTTAGTGAGCGCGAACATTCTTCCATGGAAAGAGAACGCCTTCAAGCGCAGCAACGGAGTGACGAAGACCGTATACGTCTAGAGATTAGACGCCTCCAGACGGAAGAGAATATGGGAAGAGACCGTGCCAAAGCCCAGCGCGCCGCCGCCGAAGCCCAGCGCGCCGCTGCCGGTGCCCAAAGAGAAGCAGAGCGCGGCCTCGCTCTCACCAAGCGCGAAGCCGAGCACGACCGATTACAAGCGCAGATAATGGAGCAGCTGATTACCAGGGCAACCCCCCCTCCCTCCGCACGGGGCTCCAGGGCCTCGTCAAGACAAGGGTCAAGGGCACCCTCCCCTACCCGATCAAGCGACCCTGAGCCCGACCACCAGAGAGAGCCTATACCCCTCTCCGAACCCCTTCCCCGACCGGTCCAAGCGAGACCCAGCTACAGGGAAGAACCGGTTTACACCGCGGAGAGGCTAAATAGACGACTACAGGATCTAGATGACCTGCCAGAGGAAGAAGAAGAGGGAGAGGAGGAGAGTCAAGCCCAACAGCAGCACAGTACTCCACAGGACCAGGAGGTCCAGTACAGCCCAGGCTTTACCCCCGCGGCTCTGCGCTACAGACCCCCGACTCAATTCACGGGTGAGCTTGACGCACGACCAGCCCCGAGGAACAGCACCTGGGTACGCGGGCCTTGGTACCCAGCAGGTACCAGCCCACCAAGACACGTAAGAGGAGACTCGCCTAGGAGGCCTCTCCTCCAACGCTCACCGATGTGCCAGCCATCCATGGCATCGTACCTTGGCACACCGACGTTCCCGGACTTCACACACGAGAACAGAGCACAGTACACAGAACTACGAATGTGCTTAGAGACAATGATGTCCGATGTAGCTGATGAACCGTACAAATATGCTATCCTACTCAAGCACCTCAAGGTGCCCCGAGCGCACAATATAGCGCTGGCATATTCCACCTCTACTACCCCATACACCGCGGCTCTAGCAGCACTCGACCAAAGATATGGACGCATATGGGACTACGTAATACAAGAGATAAGGAATATTGACCGTCTACCCCCAGCCACAGACAATCGCTCACTAGATGACCTGTCTATCAAGGTACAATCCCTGGTAGGGATGCTGGGGGCGCAAAAGGAAAAGGGTATGTACGAACTACACGCAAACTCTAATGTCGAGAGGATTTTAGAGAAGCTTCCGCCCGCCCGACAAGAGCGCTTCAGGCGGCAAAGAGACCACCGTGATCCTAACGGTCCCGAGCCATCCCTCCTAGACCTAGCCGACTTCCTGGTGAGAGAAGTCAACAGCCTAAGGTTGGATACGTTCGTGCGGAGCACACCAAGCTCCAGAGAGGGACCTAGGAGAGCAAACGATGGCCGCAGATTGGTGACCGTCATGCACCAAGCAGAATCAGTACCGAGCAACAAGAACCACAGTACCCCCTCGATGAAAGAGAAGTGGAAGATGGTGTGCCCGTACTGCGAAAAGGAACACTGGCTGTCACACTGTGACACGTTCAAGAAGATGACCGCCGACGAGGTGAGTCAATGGATAAAGTCCAACCGACGCTGTTACCGATGTGCGCGCAGTCACATGGCAGCCGATTGCCGCTTAAAGAAGAGGTGTAGTCGGTGTGACGGAGCCCACTTAGACGTCCTACATGACAGTAACAGAAGAAAGCCTGCACCCTCAAGCAGCACAAAGGCAAGTGTTATGTACATTGACCCCGCCAGCAGCAAGACAAGGTCATGGACACCTACGCCGTCCTTGACGACGGGTCAGAGAAGACCCTTCTCCTCGCGTCCGCTGCGGCCCAGCTGGGGCTGCGGCGGAGCGAAGACCAGATGACGATTCGGACAATAAGAAGAGACCTAAAGACGATAAAGGGCGAGAATGTCTCCTTCACTATCGCAGCAAGCGGGCAGCCAGAGAGACGGTATAGGATCACTAACGCTTTCACCAGCCAAGACATAGGCCTGTCTCAGTACACCTACCCCATCGCCAAGCTGATGGATAAATATGTGCACCTGCGTCAACTACCTATACCGCTCATAGACGGTGCCACCCCGACCCTGCTGATAGGCTCCGACCATGCAGACCTCATCGTCCCGATGGACCGGGTCCACACAGGGCCCAGAGGCTGTCCTGCAGCAGTCGAGACCCGCCTAGGATGGACACTACAAGGCCCCCTCGCTAGGTCTCTTAACCGAACAGCAGCCACTAGCTGCCTCCACTCCAGAGTGACAGAAGAAGACACCACCCTCCTATAGCATGTCGAGAGGCTATGGACACTAGAGACAATGCCCTTTAAGAACGAAAAGAAAGACATTCGTTCCAAGGAAGACATTTATGCTATAGCCCTCCTCGAGCGGGGGACAAAGAGAGTCAAAGTCAACGGAGTGATGAGATACGCAACTCCACTCCTGAGGCGAGAGGGTATGCCTACCTTCCACGCCCCAAAATAAGCGACGGAGCGGTATCTATTGAACACAGAGCGGCGCCTAGCCAGAGACCCCGCTCAAGAGACTGTGTACCGCGCTGAGATTGACAAGCTAATCACAGCGGGACACATAAAGAAAATTGACATTAAAGAGGCCGATCAGACGACCGAATCATGGTACGTGCCACACCACAAAGTCCACCACAACGGCAAGGATCGTATTGTGTTCAACTGCAGCTACCAGATCGGATCACAAAATCTGAATAAAGAGCTCTTGCCCGGCCCAACACTCGGCCCCTCTCTACTAGGCGTGTTACTACGTTTCCGCCAAGACAAGGTGGCCATCAGCGGCGACATCAAAGGGATGTTCCTGCAGGTGCGACTAGTGGAGGAGGACAAGCCCCTGCTGCGGTTCCTATGGAGAGAGAGGATCGGGGACGAGCAACCAACCATCTATCAATGGGAAGTCCTCCCTTTCGGAACCACATGCAGCCCATGCTGTGCTACGTTTGCACTGCAAAAACACGTCGCAGAGGACCCAGCAACTGATGAAGAGGTCCGACAAAGTGTAGGAAATAGTTTCTACGTGGACAACTGTCTGCAAAGCGTCTCGACGCCAGAAGAAGCCGAGGCCCTCCTACTCAAGCTCCGCGCATCCCTGATCAAAGGCGGCTTTGATCTCAGGCAGTGGGCCAGCAGCGACCCTCAAGTATTGCGCAGCCTCTCCCCAGAGGACAAGGCAGCAAGCAGCGAGACCTGGATGGCGACCATCCCAGGAGAAGCCCAAGAAATGACATTAGGACTAGTCTGGCGCTTCAAAACAGACTCGCTCCATTATAAACACACACCCCTGACCAAGGAGCAGGGAAGGTCGACTGCACTACCGACCACAAGACGGAGTGTATACAGAACACTCGCCAGACAATATGACCCGTTGGGATGTATTCTACCTTACACCACCAGGGCAAAGATGATTGTAAGAGCGTTATGGGACAAGGACCAGGGCTGGGACAACCCCATACCCGAACACCTTGCCTCCACATGGAGAGAGTGGGAGACAGAACTCAGCTCACTCCCAGGTGTCAACAAACGCCGCAGCTACTTCCCACCCACAGTGAGGCCGGAGACGTGCCAGATGGACCTGCACGTCTTCAGCGACGCCTCCGAAGTAGCCTACGGTTCGGTGGCCTACTTGCGTGCCCGAGAGGAGGGAGGAGAAATACATACTGCTTTCATCCTGGCTCGCTCAAGAATAGCCCCACGCAAGCAACAATCTATCCCGCGTCTAGAGCTCTGCGCAGCCCTGGCAGGAGCGCAACTCGCCACGTTAATCCAACGTGAACTCACCATCCCGGTGCAAAGAACAATCTTGTGGTCAGACTCCACGACCGTACTCACATGGATCCGGTCTGATTCGTGTAGATACAAGGTCTTCGTGGGAGTCAGAATCACAGAGATCCAAGATTTAACAGAAGCAGCCAGCTGGAGGTATGTGGACACAAAACACAACCCAGCTGACGTCATCACCCGGGGAATGTCCCTGGATGACCTCACCCGTCACAATCTATATAGTGACGGGCCAGAGTTCCTCAAGCTCCCGGAAGAAGAGTGGCCTACACCCACCCCACGGGAGGCGAGTAAAGAGGAGGCAGAGAACAAGAAATCTATGTTCTGTGGGTTGACACACACACTCGTCCCCACAGACCCCAACATAGACGATTGCCTCACCCTTGAGAGTGCGCAGCTAAAGGCATTCCTGTGGCACCACCCAGAGGTTCAGCCCACTACTGACATTACTGCAGCTAACTACGAAGAAGCAGAACTTCTTCTCCTACAGCGAGCCCAGAGAGACTCGTTCCCCGACGAGCTAGACTGTCTACAGGGAGCAAAGCCCGTCCCGTCAGACAGCAGATTGCTCCACCTAGCCCCTGAGAGTGACGCCCATAATCTCATCAGAGTGGGTGGTTGTCTGAGGAGAGCTCCAGACTTACCGGATGACGTCAAGTACCCGATAGTCTTAAACAGCCGACACAAGGTCACAGAGCTTATCATAAAGAAATACGACGAGGACGTGCATCACGCCGGGGCAGAGAGAGTCTTCGCGGAGATCAGACGTCGTTATTGGATACTGCAAGGGAGAGAAGCAGTATGACGTTTCCAGCGGACTTGTCTAGACTGTCGTAAATGGCGAGCACAGCCCAGTATACCCCGGATGGCTGACCTACCTCCCTGTCGCCTCCGACTCGGCGACAAGCCTTTTCACTCCACCGGTATGGACTGTTTCGGCCCGCTGTATGTAAAGAGAGGAAGAGGGACCGAGAAGCGGTGGGTTATTGTATTCAAATGCATGACCACCCGAGCGATGCACATAGAACTCCTTCCAACCATGAGCACAGACTCATTCCTTATGGCCTTCCGAAGATTCACATCGCGGAAAGGGAAACCGTCTATATTATTGTCTGATCACGGGACAAACTTCAAAGGCGAAGAAAGAGAGCTGAGAGAGAGCTTCCAAGCTATGGGCCCAGAACTTAAGACCCACCTCGCTCCATACCAGATTGATTTCCAGTTTAATCCTCCGAATGCACCTCACTTCGGTGGAACTTGGGAACGAGAAGTACGTTCAATAAAGACAGCCCTGTACGCCGTGCTTGGGGCCCAGACCGTGGCGGAAGAAGTCCTAACGACAGTCCTCACGGAGATCGAGGGAGTATTGAACTCAAAGCCCCTCGGTTACGTCTCAAGTGATGTAGCAGATGTCGACCCAGTCACCCCCAACACTCTCTTGATTGGGCGGCTGGACCCCGCGCTACCACAGACAGTGTACAGGCCTGAAGAAGCGAACGGCCGAAGAATGTGGAGGTACAGTCAAGTATTGGCTGACAAGTTTTGGAACAGTTTCCTACTCCACTATCTACCGTCTCTACAGACCCGCCAGAAATGGGTGAAAGAGAGAGACAATTTGACAGAAGGAACAGTCGTCATGATTATCGACCAGTCACTACCCCGAGCTATGCGTAAGCAAAGTGATCACCGGTGCCGACGGAAAGGTCAGAGCGGCAGAAGTGCTCGTCCAAGGGCGGATCTACACCCGACCCGTGGCAAGGCTAATAGAGTTGCCAAGGCTCCCCGATACTATTGATGACGACCATGACCCCCTGACTTTGTGAACTGCCCTACCCTCCCAACAGACATTGAGTAGTGGACAGTGCGGTTAATCTGTCTCTGCTTATCTAATTAGGTGGGACTAATTAGGAGGCGGCTGTTACGAAGGATCAGATTAAACCGAATATATATATTTATTGATTGATATATATTGCATAATATTTGTATATCGTTTGATATCCCTTGTATATTCCTTGTACATATACACGGAATATCCCTTTAGCCTAGTACAGACCATAATATTTCATTCTCCTATTGGACAGCGGTCCACAGGCGCCATAGCCATACCTCCAAGGTCTGGTTCAAAGTCACCGCCGGGGACTTGCCTGGACATGAACGGTTCTGCGCAAGGATATGAGACAGGAATAAAGCTGGTACTAGTTTGTTCACGTAACGTATAAATACGGCGCAGGTGAATACAGAAGCACTTAGTAACTAAAAGTTGAAGCCTCACCCACGATACAACGTGTGGTGAAGTATGGCCTGTTTGGCCCCAAATAGAGCATTGAGACTGCGTGCGAATTAATAACTGAAGTATCAGAGTTTAACGCTGTACCGTCGAGTTCGACCTAGTCTATTAAGTCAGTAATAGTCTATTTGTGTATAGTGTATCGTGCGGCTAAAGTTCTACAGTGACCAGCATCACCAACGTTTCCTCGTACCAGCTAGAGTGCTTATCCAGGCTGGGCTGCTTACCATGGCGCTTTCACCCAAGGGGCCCTAGACGAGGACCGTGTGGATTATGTACACTGGATAACCTACCGACGACTGCATAGCCCTTTTCGGCTGGATTATATTTGCTTTTGGTCCTGTAATTGATGGAGCGGAGAATCGCCGACACCCACAATTGTGTGGGATTTACCCTGTGAGGAGCCACGTCGAGTCCGCCTCTCAGAAGCCTGAGGCCGGCTAGCTTTCTTCCATGCGGAGCTGCATGCTACGGAGAACAGCTGTATTCGTCTGTGGATCAAGATCTTATTGCACCGTCTCCTGTACTTGGAGTCTCCTTATCATCGTTGACCCAGACTCTACTACCGACAAATCCTCTACCCTTGCTGGCTTACAACCGGGGGGACCCTACCAGTATCTCCCGCTATATTACTAGTGTACCATAGATATAATTCCTAAAATTCAGGTTGTATTATTATCTCCTGCGTAATATGAGAATGGATATTCGTTATTGATTTGCCTACGCACATTCCTTTGCCTTATAAGCGCATCCAAAGTAAAGTAAAGTATATTATGTACTATTATTGCTGCTAATAAATACTTAAATCCAGTTTTGTGTGGAACCGAGTCATCGTGGGAAGTGTTCATCATTAGATACCTGTGTACTGTATGGCCAGTAGGAATGTACATAAGACGGTAGTGGTTTAATGATACCATACTTATCAATACAGTCAGGGAATTGTACCCCTCAGTTACAGCGGACTACTGGAGGGACTTCCTGTCTATGACAGATGCACTCATGCAGAATGTGCATGCAGTACATACCTGCAACTGGGATGAGTATGTCAGCTCTCTGTGTGCCATGCTGCCATGGATGGTAGTGTACGACAACAATAGGTATGGAAGGTGGCTGCCTGACTTCTGGGCAATGCTGACAGCTCTCCCTGCTGATCAGGTCGCCTTCCTTCGTACTGACTTCACTCAGTCCATCACAGGCAACCCCTACTCCAACATGGCCTGGGACATGTGGATCGAGTGTACAATGAACAAGGGCAGCAAAATGAAGTCTGGCTGGCTCTCCATCCTCCAGAATGAGAAGCAGCTGCTGGTGCACTCCAGAAATGTGAACAATTTGGCCAAGATCCGGGTGGCTCACAATGCCCTGGCCAAAAAAAGAGAGCCAAGAGGAAGCACATAGAATGTGGTCCGAAAAGGATGAGAGAAGATGAGCAGCGTGTGCAGGACCTGGTCGCATGCATGCATGAGTTTGATTCCTTCCCATTTGATCCAGCCTCACCCACCCTCCGCACCCTACAGTCAGCCATGCCTGCCTCCGATGAACTCATCATGGACTTCAACTCAGCCCATGCTGTGGGAGAGGAGAAGTTGACCAGCTTCTTGCGAGACCGGGTGTTCAGTAAAAAAAACTCCCTCCATGCACCTGTCCCTCTAAGCAAACGCTTGACATTTGCCAAGCGGCCCTGCATGGAGAAGCCCGGGGAGGAACTCAAAGCAAGAGCTGCTGAGATGGAGCGGAGTGCTCTCAAGTCAGTGATTGACCTGGTTGAGGTCAGTCAACTTGTGAATCTCTCCGAGTTGCTGGAACATCGTGTTGTTGAGGAATGTGTGGCCTTATTCAACTCCAACGGCACATATAGGAAGACACAGAAGAGCAAGATTTAAAGAAACACAAAAACTATGTAAATAGTTTGATTAAAGGGGCGAAGAAGGGTTTTTTTAATGAAAAAATAACAGAGTATAGGAACAACTCAAGGAAACTCTGGAGGACACTTAAAGAGGTAGGATACAGTAAGAAATTAAAGACTAAATCGGGCAATATCAGTTTAGAAATAGGAGAAAAAATTTCAGCAGACAAATCAGAGGTGGCAGACTGTCTGAATAGCTATTTTACATCCATTGCAAAAACTATATCGGAAAAGATCCCAGCTAAACCCGGCAACAACATAGAGAGTGAAGTCCATAAATTCTACCTAGATCAGGGGGTTAAAGCAAATGCTTTCTCCTTTAGGAAAGTGACTGAGATGGAGGTCCAGGAAAAGCTTAAAAAACTTGACACCTCAAGGGCTACTGGATTAGACAACATCCCTGGTAAATTCTTGCAGGATGCTGCAGAAATCATTGCCCCATATGTAGCTCACATTACCAACCTAGCCATTGACACAGGAACATTTCCAAGCGAAATGAAATCGGCAAGAGTTATTCCTCTCCACAAAAAGGGAAACAAATTGGAACCGGGTAACTACAGACCCATTTCCATCCTGGGCGTTCTATCAAAAACCATTGAGAGGCTAGTATATGAGCAAATAGACGGGTATTTCTCCACTAATAACATCATGTACAAATACCAATCTGGTTTCAGGAGGTCCCACTCCACAGACACCTGCCTGCTGTTCCTCACAGATTACATCAGGAAAGAGGTAGACGAGGGAAAGTTCTGTGGAATGGTAATGTTAGACCTCCAGAAGGCATTTGATTCAGTGGATCACAACATCTTGTTAATGAAGCTTAGGGCCCTAGGCTTTAATGAGGCAGCTCAGAAATTAATTGGTTCCTACCTAACAGGGAGACAACAGGTGGTAGATATAAACGGAGTACTCTCCAGTCCTCGGACAGTAGAGTGCGGGGTCCCACAAGGGAGTGTTTTGGGTCCGCTCCTCTTTCTACTGTATATAAATGACCTGAAAGCAGCTTGCTCATGTGACCTTTTTTTATATGCAGATGACTCCGCCCTACTAGTGTCTCACAAAGACAAAAAAGTGGTTGAGCAGACATTGAGTGCAGAACTAGAGAAGGTTAGCGACTGGCTAGGCCACAACAAGCTGTCCCTCCACGTGGGGAAGACTGAGTCAATTTTATTCGGGTCAAAGGTCAGGCTCAGAAAATTGCCAGGTTTTAACATTAGAATAGGAGATACTGTTCTCACAGACAAAACATATGTGAAATATCTCGGTTGCGTCCTGGAAAACAGCTTATCAGGGGAAAGCATGGCTCACCAAGCACTTACAAAGATAAATAACAGGACTAGATACCTAGCCAGAATCTCAAATTTTTTAGATCAGTCAGCGATGAAGATTCTTGCTGGAGCTCTCATACAGTGTCACTATGACTATGCGTGTGGCTCCTGGTACAACAGTGCCCCCAAAAGTCAGAAAATAAAACTACAGACATCACAAAACAAGCTAATCAGGGTAATACTAAGGCTACCTGCTCGAACCCACCTTGACTCATCTCACTTTGAGGTCATGAGATGGCTTAAGGTGGAAGACAGAGTAAACCAGATAGGGATGTGCCTAGTTCACAGAATAGTGCATGGGGTAGTGCCAGTGTACTTTAACAATTACTTCAACCGAATCAGAGACACCCATGCTTACCAAACAAGGCGCAGCTCAACTGACTTTGTGCCAGTCAGATTCAGGAGCTGTATGGGGAAGGAGTCATTTTTATATTCAGCAGCTGTCTATTGGAATAGTCTGCCCAGTGAACTGAAAACCATAGACAGTGCCGTTAGATTCAAGTCCAGCCTGAAGACATGGCTCAAAAGGGACTATACCTAGACACTTAGCTTAAGGCACCCTTGCATGTTGTATGAGTCTGTATGTATATAAATGTTAAATGGTATATGTGATGTGTTGTGATGTCACGTTTTGTATGATGCATGTGTTAAGCATCACATTCCCCCACCCCCCTACAAGGACCACAATGGAAATAAGCTCTGAGCTTTTTTGTGTTACATCCTTGGCAGTATATCCCGACTGTGCTCTTCTGTCACATGTTTATTTTTTATATTGTCAAATAAAGTCATTCATTCATTCATTCATTCAAGCTCATTCAGAAGCTCTCTCCAATCTGTAGATCTGCAAGAACCCTACACCACTCTTGTCGACATGGGCATGATCTGGAGGATGGCAACCCCATCAGCTGAAGATCGGCAGACACAAGATGGCACCCCATACAAGTGGTTGGACTATGTCCACAAGGTATCATCCATCATCCTTGCCCGCCATGGTGATGCTGACCGTATTTTCTGTGTAAATGACCCGTACGACACAGCATACTCAACTAAAGATGATGAGCGAGACCTGCGGGTACAAGGTAAGGTACATGTCCCCAACACCTACATGAAGCTGGGCAACCCCTTCCCCTCTGCCAGAGAGTTCAAAACACTGCTGTGTAGCGTCAGCAACAAGGAGCGGCTACAAAAAGTAATATGCAGCTATCTGACTGACCTTGTTGCACAGGGTGTAGATACAGAGATCATCTACTCTGTTGGCTCCCACTGCACCAACTTGTCAACCCAGCAACCAATGCAGAACTACAGCTTTGACCAGTCTGAGGCTGACACCATCCTCTTCTCTATTTACACAGTTCTACGTGAGTCAGGCTACAGTGGCCCTGTTGTCATTGATGCAGCCGACACCGATGCCTATGTCACGGCAGCGGCCATCTCTCAACAGCTGCCCGGTATGCTCTGTATCAAGAGAAAGCAGGACAGTCTTCTGCCGTGGCCTGATTACTGAGGAGATGGCAGATTGTATTGTGCAGCTACACTGTATTACAGGCTGTGATGCCAACTCAGGCTTCTATGGCAAGGGTAAGTCGTCGGTGTATGACAAGGTGGCAAAGAGCCCTGTGGCACGACGGCTGCTCTCGCGGTGTGGAGATAGCCTTGACCTTGAGGAGGAGGTGTTAGCGGAGCTGTTCGAGTTCACACAACATGTTATTTATGGTGACAAGAAGAGTAGCACCATGGCTGAGGCCCATGCCACAAAGTGGAAGAGAATGAAGAACAAATCATTCATCCATCTCCCTCCAGATGCAGATAGCCTACGCCAACACTGCCTCCGTCCCAACTACTTGGCATATCTAGTGCAACACCCCTCCCTGAAGCGACACCCTTCGCCACTCGGACATACATATATGCTATTATGTAAGAACATTTGTGATGTCACAGTATGATGTCATAATAGAACATTCTAGAACATATAACCTTCTAGAACGTTTGTGGTGATGTCGTGAATAGACCTTTCTGGAACATAGAACATTCTGGGATGTTTGTGGTGATGTCATAATAGAACTTTCTAGAACGTAAAACATTCTAGAACCACCGTATGTCATGATAGAAAGTTATGGAACCTTTGTGATGTCACTGTATGAGGTCACATTCTAGAACATTTGGGTCTCTATATAAGCGGGCGGTTCCTCAGCTTCTCTCTCTTCCTCGGCATCTTTGACTGAATGGACTAAACAACATAGACTGAAACCTGCAATTCTCAACCAGCACCCCGTTCCACCCTGGAAGCAGTATCCCGGCGACAGCAAGAGCAGCTGAAAGTGATCGGTTGACGAGGTTGTAACAAAAAAGCGACTGGCGGACTGGCTGACATAAACATCGTATCACAAACGCTGGACAAACTACTCCAGTCCAGAACCAGCAGCCCAGTCCAGCCTCAGAGATGCCTGCTAAGAGAAAGTCCTCGGGGTCAGACGACCATGGGCTCCACAAGAATAAAATCACCAGTTTCTGTAGGCCTCAGATCCATGGGGGCAGGTTACTGAGTGGAGAGGAAAAGTTCTCCAGTAAGAAGTGCCTGGCCTGGTTCTACGAGTATGCTGGGCCAGATGAGATGGTCGGGCCCAACGGCATGAAGAAGTTCTGTGAGGACATCGGAGTGGAACCGGAGAACATTATTATGTTGGTTTTAGCCTGGAAATTAGAAGCACAAAATATGGGATTTTTTACTAATCAGGAGTGGCTAAGGGGAATGACTCTACTACAGTGTGACTGTACAGAAAGATTACAGAGCAGGCTGGACTACCTCCGCTGTCAGCTCAACAACTCTGCAATCTTCAAGAATATCTACCAATACGCCTTTGACTTCTCCAGGAATAAGGACCAGAGGAGTCTGGACATGGACACAGCTAAGTCCATGTTGGCACTGCTGCTTGGGACGACGTGGTCTCTTTTCCCTGTGTTTCATCAGTTCCTAGAGCAGTCTAAGTACAGCGTAATGAATAAAGATCAGTGGTACAACGTGTTAGAGTTCAGCAGGACAGTCAACACAGACCTGAGTAACTATGATGAAAACGGAGCCTGGCCAATCTTGCTAGATGAGTTTGTTGAGTGGCAGAAAGCGCTCAACCGTAGCCTGCAACCGACCTTGATCAGCAACTTCTAAGACAATTCATCAGAGGCTGCTGGGACAACACCATGATAACCGAGCTGCAGCTAGAACAGAGAAAGAGAAACCCACCTACCTTTCTTAGAGAAGTTGTGTATACAATTTGCCATGGTTCCCTTGCTTCAGGCCCTTGTTACACACAGTGTTTTTGTGCTCGTTTTTATACGTTTTTGAATACGTTTGCTGTCCCTATTACATAGAAATGCCGTTTTTGCCGGATACGTTGTGGCCCTACTGAAAACGCTAAATTGTGTTTTCCGTTTTGGAGTAGCCCAAAACTCGCCGACAACATGTCGTGTAATCTGCGCGGAGCCGTTGTTGCTCAACGCCCATGCGCAGTAGATACCATCTGCGTGCCCTTCCGGTGACAACAGAGCTGTCCCAAATAGCTGCAGCTACCATGTGTTGTCAAGTTATTGTTATAAGGACCCCAGTCCAAGCTACAACAGTCTGCATTCCCTTAACAATTGTTTGTATTGAGCCGTATTGTATTGTACCCATTATGCAATATGTTAAATAAAGTTTACATCCATTCATTCTGCTAGCGCCCGCCTTGTTGTCATATTCTTTGCAGGAAGTGTATTGGCATTTGGCACATTCAAGTTCTGATTGGTTGAAAATTGCCTTCATGTTCGCCACCTACTGCTTTGGCAGTGTACTACATCACTGTACTCAGGTTGCAAAACGTATGTCTCACTCGGCTACCGCTACGTTGCGACCTGGAAAAGCGAACCTCATCAGAAAACGAAACTAAGGGGGGAGGGGGGAAGTTTGCACCCAAGGACGAAACGAGGACGGAACGGACCGGAACGGACCCGAATGGTGAGTGAGAAAGCACCCATAGAGACATAAATAGTTAATGCCATTGAATAAGAACATAAATAGTTAATGCTATTATGTAAGAACATTTGTGATGTCACAGTATGATGTCATAATAAAACATTCTAGAACATATAACATTCTAGAACCACCGTATGATGTCATGATAGAAAGTTAATCAGAGCTATTTTCTCCTATATATCAGCGTGTGCCATATGTGTGTATGTGTGTGTGTGTGCGATCAGGAAATAAGATAATCGATTTTTCAGCCTGCTTCTATAGCATGCATAAGTACACATATACTATCGAGAATCTAGCATTTATTTGAAAACTATTCATAAATAGGCCGAAAAATGACAACGTGTTTTGTGTATTACAGTAAAGGGCGTTTATCACAGAATCTTCTGAAATCTTCTGGAAGTTTCAAGAAACCAGCGTTTTTCAAAATGGTATAAAACGGAAATTAACCGATTAAAAAAACAATCCGTTTCGACAATATTGACTGCAAACAAGTCATTGATAAGCGACGGCCACATTAGACATAGCCATAATTTAAGATCAAATCAAATCAAATCAAATTTATTTGTAAGGCCCGACAACACACGTTAATGTCCCCATGGGCCGGACACGTCTTCTTTAAACAAGTCAAGAAGAAACATAACAATAAGTCAAGAACAAAACAAGAACACCATAAGGTCCAACAAATTTAAAATAAATGCAAATAAATGAATGAATGCAAGCACTCCCAGACATACCCCACGCGAAGGTAAGGAAAAACTCACTAAAACCTATACGGCTGTCTTAAATACTTCGAAGCTTCGAAGCTTCGTTCGATGGCACAAGCTTTGAACATTAAAAAAAAATCGAAGTTTAAAGGGGAACTATTTTACTATTTCTTTCACTATTTGGGCACTTTTACACACAATTCCTGTGAGTCTATGGAACACCTCTGTAATATATATTTTTTTTTTATTCATTGTTTTGTATTTCTAATCAAGTCCTCAAAAACAGCATTTTTCTACCTCAAGATCTCGAGCTGTTTTGAGCCTGGGCTCCTAAACCACTGCGGAGCGTCGTCTTCGCCTGAACATTAACATGCAGCAGTGACTATATGACATCACATATAGGCACATTTTCAAACGACTCAGTTCAGTGAGGGTGAATATTGTGAGAGGAGAATTGGAAGAATGCGCCAATATGAGAATTTTGAGACATAGATCATATTAATATAAGTTCACATAGCTAGGAAACAATGCTAAACACTCAAAAAGGCCATTTATAAGATAGTTCCCCAAAAAAGAAAGAAAATTCAAAATCTTTAAAAAAAAAAAAAATTTTTTTTTTTACTTCGATTTTTGTGTGTGTGTGTGCATGGGGCCATTGGGTGGGGCCAGGGGACAAATACACTGGAGGAAAGTAACCCAGCTCAGTACTGCCCAAATTATATCATCACTATTGCCTGTTTGAAGGATATCATCGTCAAACACATATACACCTACATGCCTTGTAGAATTCCACACATAAGAAAGAAAGATACTGGGATGAATAAACAAAATAGGAAATAAAATGTAGAAATGCATGCAATACATAAATAAATATGAATCTCCATATATGAAATAGAACATTTAGATAAGGTGCTACTGAGATGTTTTGGTGAGTTCTTTGTTTTTTTGTGGAAGTAGCCCTTCTTAAAAATGCATGAACATTCACTGATAATTGGTCTGTAGTGGAGTCTACAAGGTCTACATTACCGGACCATGTAGAATCCGGACCTTGTAGACTGACATAATTCTGTGCATAGTTTAGTCTACACAGGCCATGGCCTCGGTGGTGCACGTAGAGCAGTCTCTGCAAATCTTGGCCAAGACCCAGAGACATCCAAGATGTAGTTTATGCGTTCGCAAATATGAGAGCTCTATCATTGAAGTGGGTGGTGGCACTCAAGGGGGTAAATAGGACACAGAGGCCGGCACGGAAAGTGTTAACTCATTCAGCGCTAGGGGTCGTTGTTTACCTTCTGGGTAGAATGCCATCGCTTTGTTCAATGGGGAGAACACTCCGTCTGCAACACTACTATCACCAACATCTAAGGGAGATCCCCCCTTGAATGGCCCTTCTAAGGTTTCTCTCCTCCACACTGCCTGTGGAGCTTTTTTCCCTATTGTTAGGTTTTAGTGAGTTTTTCCTTACCTTCGCGTGGGGTATGTCTGGGAGTGCTTGCATTCTTTCATTTATTTGCATTCATCTAAAAATGTTTGGACCTTATGGTGTTCTTGTTCTGTTCTTGACTTATTGTTATGTTTTCTTCTTGACTTGTTTAAAGAAGACCTGTACGGCCCATGGGGACATTAACGTGTGTTGTCGGGCCCTATAAATAAATTTGATTTGATTTGAGAAAGCCAAACTTGCGAGGGCTTAAAATATATTCAGGCACGTTGGAAGGGGGGGTGCGGGGGCACCTGCAGCACCCCCCCCCCCCTCAGTTATTGAAAAAAAAAAAAAATTAAAAATAAAAAATAAACATATTTTATTTCTTTATGGTTTTTTTTTATGACAGTATTTATATATTTGTATATACTGTAACTGTATAACTGTAACACTGTATATTATAAGTTTATCCTGCTCAAAGCACTTCACCATTTTAATATTGTGTGTATTGTGTGTATTGTCTGATCCCGAGTTGAAGAATTGGCTCCAAAAGAGAGACAACTGGATGTCCAACAACATCCAAAACGAAATCTTACAGCTGTTTGCCCATGATATTCAGCGACAAATTAGAGGCAAAGCATCCAAAAGCCCATTCTTTGGCTTGAGCGCTGACGGAACCACTGATGTCACTCACTGGAAAAGAACAATTCTCGTGTAATATACAGTTCGCCGATGACAACTTGGAAGGTCAGAACTTCTTTTGGGGTTTTTACAATGCCCGGCCCAGACACAACAGCCGAGACGCTGTGTTTGTGTATAAAATACTTTTACGCCTCGACCTGCCCATGGAGAGGCTGATAGGATACTGTTTTGACGGGGCCAGCAACATGTCTGGGGGGTACAGGCTAGACCAGGGGTTCCCAAACTTTTCAGGCCGCGACCCAAAAAAAACGGTGTCAGAGAGCCGCGACCCCCACTATTATAGGAGGTAAAAAAAATTTAAAATGTTAAACGGAAATGTATGGTTGAAACATGCAAACGTTCAAACGCACACACACTAATAAGCATTGGAGGCTTTTAACCAGGGCCGGACTGGGGAAATCATTCAGGCCAGGAAATATAGCCCCAGTCAGGCCACTTTTTAAGCAGGGGGTCTGGGGGTCCCCCACCAAGAATATTTTTGTTACAAAGACTTAATTTCCTGCATTCTGGTGCAGGATTTTTTTTTATTTGTACCCTTTAAATGCCAGTGTTTGTGATGGCATCACAAATTATTGTTAAAAAACAGGCTAGCATATGTATGATTAGCAACAACACAGATTATTATGGATTTTCAGTTTTTTGTAATTGATAAATACAATATTTTATTCAACTTCAGCCCTGATCATAACACCACATATTCATTTTATAATTCTAACCCTTTAAATGCCAGTGTGTGATGGCATATATTTGCAATATATCAAATGCAAAGTAAATTTTTCTGGGGGGGATTATTACAGGTTAGCTAGTGATCTCCTGGTTGTTCCCCACCTAGGTTATCTAACTATTGCGCTGGTGCAACTAGAAACACTGGCCTGGCCTGCTTCTAAGTTCAGTGGCCTGACCAAAAAAAAAAAAATGTTTTATCATCTGGCGACCCCCCAGCACCCCCTACCGATTTAAAGTTCCAACGTGGCTGCTCGTTGTGCATACATGAAATTACCGTCATAGCGGGGCGCTCATCCCCCCCACCGCAGCCAACGGTAAACAGCCATACATGGTCCACACAGATAGCTGTGATCGCGGTAGAAATAAATGTCAGATCAACGATCAAATTTATATATAATGTTCTTACCTTGTATCTGATGTAATGCAAAAGAAATAATCCAAATATCTGATCGCAATTCCAAATACTGCTTGAGGAGATCCGTACCACACTACCGACCATTTCACAATGACGGGCGGGCGGGGTTACTGTTCGATGCCATCGTTGTATAGAACTGGCTCGCCTGAGTATTTAAACCCCGCCGGCCGGCTCAGATCAGCTCCTAAAACACACCAGCCCATTTTCAATGAAATGCAATAGCTCCGCCTGGCAGTAGAGGGCGGTGTTGACCGTCTGCCAGGTCAGACAGGGTCTGAAGGCTATACCAGAGGCTGCAGCTATGAATTATGAATAGATATAGCGAATAAACAAAATAACGATCCCTAAAACGAGTTAACTCGTTTCTGGCGCAGATTGTGTTAACGTTATTGCATTATTTTGAAGAACAGTTAGTTTCTCTTCCCTATTTTTAGCATGCAGCAACAATTCGATTTGAAATTAGTTTCAAAACGATTGAACCCTGATCAAAATAAAAAAGTACAGTAGATTACATTATTTGTTCTTATGCACGCCTGGCGATACTAAATCCAAATTGAACTCGGCCATTTGAAAGATAATATATGTATATATATAAATGTGCGAATTGGCTATAATAAGGTAATTTATAAGCCTGCTTTCTATATTCTATAATATTTCAAATAGCATTGGTCCGGATGGAAGAATTCAGTACTGTATCTACAGAACCTTTGTACACATGATCTCAAGAAGGTACTGAACGAGATCAGTGGCAGTTCTTCATGTCTGGTCATTATTAGCATGGTGTTATTCACTGTCAAAGATGCAAAGAAAAATCATAATTCATATTCTCCTTCGTTTCATCACAATTTAAGCAAGCCTAGTAATAGACACAATATTTCTGACACTGGGAATACATTCACTGAGGTCCATATATGTCCCTAGATACCAAGAATATGCAAATGGACTTTGTAGAAGTGGAGCAATATTCCATTTACTTAGGTATGTATTTTAGGCGGATTTTCAGAAAATAGGCTCCGGGTGGAAGAGGTTAAACCAAAATGAATGCTGGTTTAATTCTTGATATGCTCCCTCCAATCAGTGGCAATTACTTTCTCAAATCTTTGTTCCAATTTTAAGGAAACATGAAACAGACATAAATTACCATTGAAATTCAATAGCATTAAACCAAAACCAATGCTGGTTTAAATCTAGATATTCTCCCTTAAATCAGCGGCAATTATTTTCTCAAATGTCAATGGTAAATTATGGTAGTTTAATACAAAAGAAAAGAAATTTAGCAAAAATGTGATAGAAAAAAAGAAATTCCTTAAAAAATTTGAGAAAGCAATTGCTGCAGATTTGAGAGGATAACTAATTAAACTAGTATTGGTTTTGGAACTCATAAGTTATTTCCATTAACACTATTGAATGTCACTCAGAGGTATTGAAAATAGACATTTTATATGTTCATATCCAATATCAAACAATCTCCATCCTGGTCCCATAAAGGTGGATATCTGTGAGTGACGAGATACAGTCCTTGTATATTTAACACAGTGGTGCCTTGATAAATTGTTCAGACACCTGTATCTGTTCAGGGATCAAATTATTTTCATTCCTGAACAAGTAGTCTGTAAGTAAAGGAAGATTATTTCTTGTTGGAAGTGTCCAAACTGACCCTCCCCTAAAATTGAGTTCATAAGAGATACCGAATACAATGGACCAGTCATTCAATGACATGCATTGGTACGTTGGTATGATAAAAAAAAAAAGATCCCCAAACCTCTGATCAAAATATTTGCAAAGACCACAGGAGTATACTGGGTTCATTTTGGGAGGACATGATTCTCATTCAAAAGTAACTTAATACGCAAGTCCTTTTTTGGAATGGTAATCTTACCTATACTTGAATCAGTTTCTAGACAAGCACTCCTACTTTAGACAAGCACTCCTAGTACAATTCTATTTAAGTACTTCTACTTAAGTAAAATATTCCAGTATACTCTTTCCATCTTTGGCAAACATAGGACCACATAATATGTGCAAAACGGCTAGAATAGGCATGTCAATTTCTTTTTACAAAAACATACAAAAATCATGAATAATTAAAATCTTTATTTATCTACAAAGAAATTAATTTCCAAAAGCTTCCTAAGGGCACATTGAATCTGCCGTTCTCCATGGATATTTCACTGCCCTGGTTATTCTTTCCACTCCCACATCTAACAATGTATCTCTTACCTACTTTCTCAATTGCCTGAGATCCAAAGGAAATGTTCCAAAATAAAAAATTATACAACATTTAATTCCAAACAAACAGACAGCAGGGATACATATATGGGGATCTGGGGGGGGGGGGGGGGGTACATTATTATAAATGGTCAAGGCAAATCTAAAGGCACGTGAAGTGCTGTAAGACTCTCACTGTTGTGCAGTATTAAAGTTTCTGGCTTGGTACACAGTACACTACCGTACACTTGTCATTGCTCCATTTTCCTATCTGAAATATATTAGCTTAAGCAATTATCTGTTGGTCTTCTGAGTATATGTAAAATATAAATAAGTCAAATTCAAGTATTGCAGGTTTAAAGCTACAATTCCAAATATATATATATTATTTTATTTTCAAAAACAATGTATCACTGAGCAAATGTTTTAAGTTGCACTTCCCAGACACTAAGTCAACTCATTAGTGCACTAGTTTCTCAAAAAGACCCATTGATATGTTGCAGGACCATACAATAAACAAGGTACCATTTCTTTTTAGACAATTCCTCATATGGAAAAACAAAACAAAACAAGAGATTGCCTGTTTCACAGTGATTGGAAGGCAAAGTCTCCAACAACTTACATGCTAGGAGGCAAAAGCAGAAAATTACACAGCGATTGTGTGGATCTCCCTTAAAAAAAAATACCATGGCTGGTCCTCAGCTTTATATTCCGAGTGATATTAGTAACAAATGAACAAAAGCTAAGAGCATCCCACTAAAAATAAACAGCGAGAAACTAATCCAGTTAAGATACAAGTTATACCTAAGAACTGATCACAGCTTTTAGCCCATATCCGACCTAAGGCACTACACATGTTAACAGCATTGCGGATTAAATAAAATTAAATGTAATAGGGTGCTTACAGAGTTGACTGTGGCAGAGTTATTTGGCAAACGAGTGTTCATCCATATTGTCTGGATGAACAGTTGCCACATTCTGCGTCTGTGATGACCCATGTTGTCCTCAGACCGGTGTAACAAGTACAGGCCTGTATTGAGCAAGGTGGAATATTGACACTGGTCTACCCCCTAGAGTACCACAGCAAGTGATACCTACATTATTTGTTGTTTCTCTTACCAACAAAGTCTCTCTCTCTCTCTCTCTCCAAGACAACATTGTTTTCATTTCTGTCTCTCTCATTAAAGATTGACCATAAAATGATAACAAAATTTTTTTGAGATTTGAAAAGAGATGCAATTTCAGACAACAAAAGAGATTTGTAGGTGAGAAGCAACAAATACTTTTTCTGTTGTTGTCCTTTTTTTTGTTGTTGTCCTTTTTCACCGCAGACATTTTGACGTTTCATTCCATTCATTTATTTGGTTGCTTATTTGTAAATTTTGGTGTGAAATGGAATTTAATAGATTTTTTGAAATGGAAAACGGACCCATGTTTAATGTTATTAGTCAAATCAACATTTACCTTGCTATGACACATCAAAACGTCTGCTGAGAAAACGGTCTAGTGAAGCTAGGGGGTGGGGGGGCTGGGACGTGGCTTAAATTGTATCAGACAGACAACTCCCTTTAACAGGAGGCAATACTAGCGAGTGTTTTAATACACGTTCCTCTGAAAGCCTATAGTTGCACATCCGCAAGAAGGGAGAGGCCATCATAGGCTGGTCAGTCATCATCACTCTCACTGCCCGATTCACTTAGCTGGAGATCATTCTCTGCAACACAAATAAAACGAGGAAGAACAATGAGCAGCAGATTTGAGATCAGGATTAAACATATTCATTACTCCATTAAAGGGGACATATTTTAGTCCTTTTCAACAAGTTAATATAGATCGTTGAGGTCCCCTAAACATGGCTCTGTTTCAGTCCTGTTCTCAATGGGCTGTTTCTGTGCCTGTAACAAGCGAGCCACATCTAGCAGTGGTACACGCGCCTGTAATGCTAAATGAATTTCAGATCAAACTGTCAGACTAGGCCAGGGGTCTTTACTATATCAAAAGAGCCATTTTGCCCCCACCTGCACAAAATTAAATTCCATCTGGAGCCACAAAATCTTACCCTTAAAATGAAGATAAGTGTATAAAGTTTTATATATAAGTCAAAGTCAACTTTATTATCATTTTATCATCATCATTATAATGTGCAAGACACAGAAAAATGAAATTACTTTCCCCCTTCCCACGTGTATATAAAAAGTAATATAACAATATATAGTAATATATAGTAATAACAATATAAACATAAAGTAAGATATAGGACACAATATACAACACACAATATATAGGACTATGTACAATATAAACAGTAGATCAAATTAAATGAATGAGTGAATTAAATAATAGAGGTAAAAGAGAACTTAGTGCAAATATTCCAGCAGTAGTACATAAAATAAAGTGGCAGTGAGTTAGTAAAGTGTGTGTCTGTGGGATGGTGTGTGTGTCAGTGGGGGGGGTCCTAGTCCAGCGTCTTTGGGGCAGAGGGGGGGGGGGGGGGGGGGCTGGGGAGAGAGTTCAGCTGTCTTTCAGCCTGCTAGTCCTAGCTCGGAGGCTCCTTATTCTCCTCTATATATTGTCCTCTATATATAGAGGGATTGGAATTTATTCAAAAGCTTATTTCTAGTATGTACCTATTGTTATTTTTTATTCAGTCTGTGTATAGAAGAGGAGACGGGAAGAAATGACAGCTGGCACCAAATCCATTCCGAATAAGAGACAATGGACCCAGTACTTTGTTGGTGGTGTGAAAATATGCCTACAAACATTAAATATTTTGTATTATATTATATCTGAATCGGGAGATTATCTTCTCTGTCAAAATTGAAAGTGTATCTCTCCATCGCATAATGGCTGGCTGGCAGTGCGCATAGAATAAGGCATATATTGAAATTTGTTTTCTCTAACAAACGCATCTATTTCTATATTTCATATCGTTTCATATAAAGGATATAACTAGAGTCAGTGCGCCCTCTTTGCCAGAGCTGGCAAAGCTGGCATGCCAGTACCTCTGTATCATCGGTACCATCCAAGAGTGTTTTTGGACTGATTGTGACCAGGCTGCATGCGCTCCCAGCTGACACCCAGTACCAGGTGAGTCAGTCTGAGACAGGCTATTTGTGTTCTATGTAGGCTATCTTGTTGCAAAATAATAAAATGTTAAGATAATAATAATAATAATAATATAAGAAGAAGAATAGCCTCATTGAAAATACTCTTGTTGCTTCGTTAGTACAGTTGGTTGTTTTCAGCGTTTTATGAGCGTATGTTATTTAATTGGACATTTGTCGACATAAGTAGATTTTTCATTTAGTTTATTTATTAAGTTAATATAAAACCATGTTTAGAAAATTTGAGTTTGTTAAATACATGCTTTTGGTTTTTTTGAGTGGCGACTCGAGTGACGTTTTTTGTTGTTCGCTAATTTCTCACCACATATCAAGCATACAGGTAAGCCCCCATCGTTAGTAGTGAAAGCAAATTAATCTGTCCATGCTGAATTAAACCCACTTTTGGATTTATCCATGGTTATCTTATTGGGGGGTCAGAAACTCAAGATTAGCCACCTGCAGACGGCAGGGAGAGGCGCGGGGTGCATGTGACATATATTTTTTTATCCACTTTTTCTCCCCATTTCTATTTTTTTCCCATCCCAATTTCATATTATCCAATTCTTCCCTCCCCCGTCTTGAACGTTGCTAGACTATGCCTCCCACTGGTCGGTTGTAGTGAGGACAGAAGCCTTGCATCACGTGTCCCCTCCGGTACACGAGGAGGCAGCCTGTCGCATCTTTTCACCGCAGCAGCTCGAACTCAGTGGCGAGGAGTAACACGTGGGAGGCTCACGCTGCCCCCGCTACTTCCTGCTTCCGCCGCACCGGCGTCACCAAACCGACCCGTAGGAGTCGCTGTCCACAACGTCCAATCCCCACCCACCGGCTTTCCCACCCTCTAACACTGCCAATTGTGTTAGTATGACGGCCGGCCAAGCCGGTAGCAACGCCGAGAGCTGGGCTCGAACCCAGCGTCTCCTGCGTTAGTGGCGAGCGCCTTGCCCACTGCGCCAATCAGCCGCCCTACATGCGACATATTTTAAGTTGATGAAATATTAAACACTTATTTCAGTTCACAGTATCACCTCGATCTACAATTATATAAAAAAAAAATTTACCTTTATGTAACCAGGCAAATCAATTAACAACAAATTCTTATTTACAATGATGGCCTGGCAAAAGACGCCTCTTGAAGGGAGTGGGGGGATAATTCAGGTTAAGCATTTCCGACATACTGTAGCTAAACGACAGCCGTAATGCAAACTTTTACAAACCGAACTAAAAGCACGATAATCTTAAAAAGTTAAAGGACAAAGGGATACGTCCAAATATACCAGTCAAGCAATATACAGTTATAACATTTGCGGCATATCTTCCACTTACAGTACTCATGACAACAAGCAGAAAAATAGAAACAAGCACAGAGAACAGAGAGTAGCACACCCATGCAGCAAGACAGACAAGCAAGAGGCATGAAGCAATATAGCAGTGAGAGGGGCACCATGACAGACAGGGGGTTGGGGATGTTACTGGGTTGAGAAACAGTTGCAGTTGCAAAAGAAGAGGCTTTCCTTTTGTAATGAAAATGTTAAATAAATTAAAATAGCCATTATTTATTTTCCATATTATTATTATTATTATTTTTCAAACCTACAGGGAGCCACTGCAAAGTGGCTGAAGAGCCACAGGTTGCCAACCCCTGGACTAGGCGTTGCAGATCAATATGACTCAAGATCCAGCAATAGCATAGCAATCTTATCGTTAAAGATTTAGTCAGAAACATATTTTAGGTTCAACCTTAGGTATGAAAGAGAAAATGTACACCATCTTGTATTTTATCAACATCTCTTCACATGCACATACAGTACAAGGTTTTACTAACTACGGTGATTGTGGCTGCAATTCTGAATGGCTCGTTTCAAGAGGGAGGGTTCTTGTCATGGCTGAACTGCAGAAAAGGCACAATGCACATATTTCACATTTTCTCAATGTTGGGACAACCGCCCTTTCTGTCCAAACAATGCAAAACACAGGAAAAGGACATTTTCAGAATAGGTCCCCTTTAACCGATTTAGACCTAAAACATCTGCTAGAAATGCATTATATATACACACAAATATGTTTCCCGGTTTCAATGGGTTAAGACTTCAACATGCAAATAGAGCAGCAGATTATTACTCTATTAAAATGTAACACATCTAACTAAATGTAAATTTGGAGTGTTTTAAAAGGATCAAAATGTACCCATCTCAAACCCCACCCTTTTTACGTGATCCTCCAATCACAACTGTTGCTTCCTTGAGAACAGCATGTTTTCCCTGGGGGGTTTCTTCCCCCTTACTCATCACCACAAGTATTTGCGTACCATCAATGAGAAAGAACACGTCATTTAAAATCCCATGGATTTGTTTTATTAGTTACGATTACTTTAACTTTTAAATGCCTTATGGTAATTTCAAACTCAATTACAAAATGTAACCTTTTCATTTATCTATTGTAAATGACCTCTTCTCTGGCCACATGCAGTACCTTCACCACCCAACAGGGGGCCACACCCACACTGCAATGGAAATCACTGCAATAGAGTCTAATGGTGATAAAAAGTAACACAATCGAGGCCCGGGAGGCGCATTGTGAGGATATTCAGGTGCACGGCAACGCAGTCACACAACATCTGATGTTTCTTATCGTCAGATCTCAGAAGTCGCATTGGAATGACAGATGTGCAAGTATAGCCCATTAAAATTAGGAAGCACTAGACTAATCAACCCACAAGTAGGGGTGGGTCAAGAAAATCGATACTGCAATATATCATTGTACTTCCTCTTGTGACACGTTATCGATACACTGGCGGCAAGTATTGATATCAACATTTTTAATATATATTTTTTTATTTTACTGCAAAATAATAATAAAAAGATTGGAATAAGGTGCAGAGACTGAAAACGTTATCTTATTAGATAGAACAGATGATATATTATATATATTTTTATTGCAGATGGTAACAAAGTTTTACGTTGGGGACATAATTAATAGTTAATAATAATCAAGTTGTGGTCAGTGTGTGTTAACTCATTGGGCGCCATACACGAGATAAGTCGGGTTATCTCGCCAACCGTTGAGTGCCAAAACCCGAGATTTCTCAGGTTGACCCTTTGATATTTTTCCTTTGGTCCCTGTTCTATACGGTCAGCCGGAGCCCTCTAGGTCTCCCTGGCTCATCTGCCTACGTTGGAATTGCAATGGCGATCGAATCTCACCAGGTGGCAGTATCGCCTACCTTTTGAACTGGAATAGCTTGGTGTGGATACACCTTTTCTTTTCTTTTGTTTTGCTAGGGCTCCTCCTCCTCGGAGACAGAGCGACAGCCTCGAGATTTTTTTGCCTGAAGCCTATTTCCCGTATACACGAGTATAGACATACTGTATACATGGGTAATCGCGATGGCGATGCGATCACTGGAAATTATTCTTTTTGGAATACCTTCTGGCTAAGGTAAGGTATATTCTATGTCTATTTTACCGAACCTGAAACCTGTTTTTGTAACGATCAGTGTCGTGTTTTACCGGACGTAAAACATGCTTGACGAACACGATCGCAGTTTCTAGTTAAAACTACCCCCCCCCCCCCCCCCCCTTGATGATTTTGTGAAGATGCATATGTACATGGTATATATCTTTGATTTGGGAGTATTTGGGGTTTCACGCGATCAACCAGAACGATTTGGGCATAATGCATATAACGCGTCATATCTGGCGATCTATGAAAAAAATATTGATTATTTTGGAAAAGGGGCGATGTTTAGCATGGAATAGTGCACAAACGTAGAAATTAACTGATTAGTCAGTAATGGACTGTGAACAATGCCTGTCAAATTACTATTGTCTCCATACCTATAATACAGAACACACGATGGGTGTGCAAACATCGCTAAAATGGTCAATAATGCTGGCGCCAGGCAGTACAGATGGGGAAAGTTGGTGGCGCACAAATAGTTAAAGAGGCACTAAGCAATTTGTTGTACATTGTTTTATGTACACTTGTCCAGTTTGTGATGCACACTAAATAATCTGATAAACTTTCACACCAATTCTGTGAATAAATACATAATTCCTGCTTCTTGCATTTTTATGGGTATTTCTTCTTCTTCAGTAACACAGATGTCAGATTGTAATGTTTCTTCTCGACTTGTTTAAAGAAGACGTGTCCGGCCCATGGGGACATTAACGTTTGATTTGATTTGATTCATGTCGTGATGTATCGTAGATGAAAGTTCTTTATCACGGATATTGTGTATCGTGCTATTATTGTTATCGAAGGCCAAACTCACCACAGTATTGTATCGTGAGTTGCTTGTGTAGTCCCACCCCTAGGGTACCAAGGTAGGCCCACTTAAAGAGGTCTGAGGAAATACTCACTGAGTGTGTTCATGAGAGCTCCTCCGCTCTCCTCTGGGTGGCTGTTGGAGAGGGAGGGAGTGTTGTTGATAGTGGTGGGGGTGGTGGTTGTGGTGGTGAGGATGGGCATGCCCTGGTGGGGCAGGGCCAAGGGGGCGGGGATGGGCGCAGGTGGGGAGCGACGCTCGTCCTCCGTGTCGCTACTGCTGGAGCTGTCATCGCTGCTGGAGGAGGAGGAGCTGTGGGAGTCGGAGGAGCTGTCGCCGCTGCTCATCTGGTCCATGACCCTCGCCTCCGCCATCAACTCTGGGTGGACAGGAACATACATAGGATTCAATTATCTTAATCTGTCCATGTCCATGTAATCATTCCATTAAATATCATATGGGCACAGAAAACAGACTCCTCCAGTGTCTGGCTTCCCATTACAGCAGACACAGACACAGACACACACACACTAGGGCTAACTTAGGGGCTGAGCCCAAACGCTCGAACCTTCGTTCGTTACGTTGGCATTCGATTCTTAATTAATGGGTTCGAACCTCCGCTTAATTGTTTTCAATTTCCATTAAATTATTTTAATTAATTTTACATGAAAATTATATGCATCAGAATATCACAGTACTATGTTGCGTTTACAATCATTCGAAAGTCACGCGCGAACACAGGTCACAACAACACAGTCTAGTCGATGATGAGAAGGGGTCATGTCATAATTATCAGGAAATTAATCAATCATGCAAGAGAGAGTTTAGTGACTCACACTCACCAGTCTTATTTCATAATACAACGTTTCCGAATGGACGTTTGGATTGAACCAAGTGCATGCAGTGATGCTGATGCTTTTCCCAGCGGAACACAAGTTACTTAACGTTACACAGGTAAGTTATGTTGCACGTTAATTAAGCTATGCAGAGCGCAGCCCTTAGCTTTCTAACGTTAAGATAGCAGGAGCCGTCGGCCAACAAATATGTTGTTTCAACAAATGTATTCACAAAAGTACGTAGTCAGTACTCTTAACCTGTTCCACCCGACGGGACCGGATCCGGTCCCAAAACGGCATGTGGTCATAAATCAATATTTTTTCAGAGTGTTGCAAAAAAAAATTGCGATTTTAAAATCAAACGTATTCAAGTATTAACATCACTAACATGTCATAAAAGCATGTAGAATGTATGTTATCATCAATACGTTAGTTTAGCAATAGGTTAAAAGTGCCATTAGATAGTTTTACCTTCTCGATTTGCTGAAGTCTAGTGCAAGACGGCAACCATTTTGAAAAACTTTAACCATGGTAATTGTAGTTTGTCGAGGGCATGCATAGCTGTGGATCAGCATTGGAATTATTCCGAACTACACTTCCTGTCAGATTCTGTGGGGGTTCAAAGTTCAGCGTTCTGAATGAATTATGTCAATAACTGATATTATTCGGGATAATAAGCCACAAAAGGTAAAGTTTTTAACAAATATTGAAACGCAGTTAGTTTCTGCTCCCTATTGTTAGCATGTAGCAACAATTAGATCTGAAATTAGTTAAAAAATGGTTGCACTGTGGTGAAAATAAAAAAATACAGTAAATTACAGTAGATATCATTATCTGTTCTTATGCACGCCAGTGTTGTCACGATACTGGAATTTCGACTTCGATACGATACCTTGAAAAGTATCGATATTATCGATACCAATATATATATATATTATATTTTTTTTATTTTCTTTTTTAACACATTTTGCTTTTGTTGCTGGTTGATTCTCCTCAGCTTCTCTCTGGTACTATAAGAGAAGATAAATATAATATATATATATATATTTTTTTTTTAAACCCTTTGTTTATCTTTAGATCACACATTTAAAAATAACTGTTCATCTCACTTCAATGATTTTTATTGCAGAACATGGTATTTTCTCAAGCAGACAGATGTAAACACTGTAATCTGTGTTGCATGTACCTGACAAACTGAACTGTTATTACAGTCATATTCCGACTTAACTGAATGCACATGTGTGTGTGTGTGGACTACTGTACTATTACAGGTATTGAAATGAACAATGAAACTTCCTTAAAAAATTAAATAAAAAAATTTATGAATAATTAAATATCGATATTTCGGGAAATGAGTATCGAAACCATTTTAAATATTCAGAATCGATAAGTATCGATTTTTCGATATTTTTGACAACACTAATGCACGCCTGGTGATACTAAATCCAAATTGAACTCAGGCATTTGAAAGATAATATATGTATATATAAATGTGCGAATTGGCTATAATAAGGTAATTTATAAGCATCATATTCTATATTCTATAATAATATTTCAAATTGCATTGGTCCGGATGGGAGAATTCAGTACTGTATCAACAGAACCTTCGGTTTAATCATCTTCCCTTTATTAACTTCCTTCGATTTCTTTTACACATGATCTCAAGAGGGTACTGAACGAGATCAGTGGCAGTTTTTTAAGTTTGGTCATTATTATCATGGTGTTATTCACTGTCAAAGATGCAAAGACAAATCATAATTCATATTCTCCTTTGTTTCATCACAATTTAAGCAAGCCTAGTAATAGACACAATATTTCTGACACTGTGAATACATTCCCTGAGGACCATAGATGTCCCTAGATACCAAGAATATGCAAATGGACCTTGTAGAAGTGAAGCAATATTCCATTTACCTAGGTATATATTTTAGGCAAAAATATTCCATGGGTGGAACAGGTTAATAACCGCGCTACATTATATGCGTAAATGTGCGGAAAGACTTGACAGTACTGAACCAGAAAAAGTATTTAGGAGCACATTTTCTATTTTGCATGATTTAAACCCTGGTGAATGTTCGAACCAAAAACAGGCTTGGGGAACGAACGAACACACACACCTCAAATAAGTAGCCTAAGGCCATGTTTAGACGGAGAGAGTCTGAACAGAAACCACAAAAGTCGTCTTGCGGTCTCACTTTTAATTTTGCGTTTAGACTAGTGTTTTGGGATGGAATTCTGTGTGCAGACGAGGCTGTAAAGACTCGAGACGACGGAGCCCCGCTGTCACACGATTGGCGCATATGTCACATGACGTGCTGTGAAGACCCGCCCTACTCTGCCTCTGATTCGCAGACTGTGGGTGGGGGAATGTGATTGGACCAAAGCAGAGTCACCCACAGACAGTGGCTCCAGTCACTAATAGTTGCGATAGCCGCGGGACAGATTCTTGTGTATTTAAAAGTACTGCCAATGTAGCCTTCAGGTGATCGCCATGGATAGAATCAGACATGCTTTGTTTACGCTTCTAGGCTACTGGCGCATGCCTGTGATGTAAGCAGTACGCGCGACGAGAGCCTTGAGGACCCTTTTGTCATAGTTTTATGCGGTTTGACAGTTTAGATGATAGCGCAAAGGTTTATCGTTTCTAGGAATTCCACCCAGGAAGGTGGTCTCACTTTTTTGCGGTTTCTCCCTATAAAAACGCTGTTGCCGTATAAACAAAAGGCACATCCGAAAAAATATTTTTGCGGATTCACCTGCTAGCGTTTCCGTCTAAACAGGGCCTAAGAAAGGCACAAACATATACATACAATATGTTTACATCGCTAATAGGAGGGCCGTGGTCCAGGTCCAGACTCAGATGCTGTCTTATCCGGACTAGTGTTGTCACGAATCTCACGGTACCAAAAGTTTGACTTCGATACCGATACCAGCTTAAAGGCCAACTTGCAGGTTGTATTTTTGTTCAATAAACAATGTGACTAGGCCAACGGTGACTTTCATGAAGAGGAAAAAAAGAAGAAATTGACCCAGTTTTAGCGTTTTTATCAAACATTTTGTCGACCCAAACACAACCACCACGCACGTGGATATTTTAATTCATGGTTCATAACGTGCGTGTCATCTTAATGATGATGTCACATCAGGTGCAGGGCAGCCAGGGGCTCTGAGAGTCACAGGCAGGTAGTGGCAGGAAGCAGAGAGCCTTGCTACTACTAGCCGAGGAGTGAATTAATGAAAATGTATCTGTTTCACCTAACACTATTGCTCCGTGATCATAGCCATTCATCTCCAAAGCGAACCACTATTTGTAAAAGCCACAACCACGTTACCATATTTGTAATAATGTAAATCATTGTGTCGTTGTACATATTGTGTGTATATAACGTTAGTAGATAAGTTAGCTAGCTTGGTAGCCAGCATTCTCGAAACTCCTAACATGCCCCAATTTAAAATGGTTCTCTCCTCTTTGTATACCTTTGTCCTCACAAGTATTCTGCCAGGGAACTTATGGACACGACAATAGTAGTAGTTATAAGGTGTTTGAGCTTGTAACGTTAACTTTAGTTAGCTAATAGCTATCGTGGTAGCCCGTTTCGTGACTGTGATGCACCAAGTGCTATCCGAGGGGCTACTATCGTATCAACATGCCGCGACGTGTAGCTTGCTAGCCGGCATGATGCGTGTGCAGTGCTTTGCCCCACAGGTCTGAGAAGAGGACCTGCACATTTTACTCATTCCCAAAACTCTTTTACATGCCCCGATTTAAAATGGTTCGCGACAGTAGACATAATGCTAACATTAGCGGGGTAACGACGTTAGCCAGAGCCATATAGCCAGTAGTACTATGACCCGGACGGGCATAAGGCATAAGTTACCGGCAGTGACGTCACGGCCCTGCTAGCGTCTGATAAGCTTTTTGATTTGCTCCGTACATGTTATTCGTGCGTGGACCTTTTTAACCCTTTCTGAGTGGCATTTCCGGCGTCAAATGGAAAAAAATAGATAATGAAATTAGATACCAATGATGTAAACTACCCATAATTGAAGAGTAGGGTTTAACCTGCAAGTGGCACTTTAACACTTTGGATGCCCAACCCGAGTTTTCTCGGGTTTACCCCCCGCGGGTTGAATGCCCATAACGAGAATATTCGTTTTCTCTCTCTCTCTCTTTTCTTTTTTTTTTATTAGCGATCTGAATTCATATTTCATCAACCGAGTCTACCGTTGGTAAATCAGCCACCCCAGGCGCTCAGATGTGAAAAAAGCACCCCCTATCGTCTCCCAGATGGTAATTCACCCTTTTGGATTAGACTCGATGAAAATGCATGTGGGAAAAAAACCCGGACTCCACATTTTACTTCTCACGCATGTAACCGGGGCCGATCAGCTTCATGTTGGACCCTCAGCACAATGTGTATACGCTGTTTTACAGTATACGTGTGGGATAAATAAAATGATACATTTTTGGAATGGTCGATCAGGAATTGGAATAATCCATTTGGATACCATCTGATCTCAGGTAAGGAATCTATTTGACCAGTATTAGGATAATCAGACCTTTTTTCACGGAGATATAAGCTTTCCCCCTATATGTGATATGGCTGTTTTGACTGTGCGAGTGATCAGGAAATAAGATAATCGATTTACAGCTTGCGGCACCAGCGTGCATACGTACACATATACTATCGATAATCTAGCGTTTATTTGAAAACTATTCATAAATAGGCCGAACAATGACAACGTTCTAGAATATTACAGTACATCAGCGTTTAGCAGGGATTCTTTTTTTTTCTTCTTGAAAATGCTATAAAAACGGAAATTAACCGATAAAAAAACAATCCGCTTCGACAATGTTGACTGGAAATGGGTCATTGATAATGCGACGGGCAGATTAGACACATAGCCATAATTTAAAACATAGATTAGGCAATATTAACGTTAACATTGAAGCGGATGGTGGGCATTTAAGCACTAAATGTGCGCCCCCTGCTGGGCATTCAAAGTGTTAAGTATCACAATTATTACGATTATTTATCTAATCTTTAATTTTAATCTTTAATCAAATTTTTTTTTTAAGATTTCTTTTTTGGCGTTTTTATCGCTTTATTGCTACTGGGCAGTCCAGTAGAGAGAGACAGAGGAGGAATGGGAGACAGAGTGGGGGGAAGACATTCGGCAAATAACGACGGGTTCGGGAGTCGAACCCGGGTCGGCCGTGTCGCGGCTGAGCGCGCTATGTGGTTCGCCACTGGGGCGCCCCTAATCTTCATCTTTAAAAAATACCGGTTCTAAAGCGATACCATGACAAACTATTTTATATAAATAGTACTTTATTTATACTTAATTTTTTTTATTAATAATATTTTGACACTGTTGAAACTTACATAATAAAAAAATATTAATAGCTAATTTACTGTAGTTAATCTGCATGTTATTATTATATGTATTATGTGTTATCTCTCCACTCCACACTATGTTAGTGCTTAGGAGATAAGATTATAAAAAAGATGATATATATACATATGTAAATCAATATCTTCCTTTTGAATAAAATAGGCTCAGGAATCAGGATTGTTAGCATAATTCATGCCAAAAAGAGCAGCCTATAGCAAATGTACATACATACACACGTATACTATGGCAGACCAGCTGGCATAGTACTAGAGGGCCGCTATATCTCGGCACTAGGTACCGGGGCATATGCCCATATTAGGAAGTCAGAGGAGACTCCCGGCAGAGCAGAGCACTCATGCCGCGTTCACGTTACGTGGGAAGAAGCGGAAGAACCAGAGGACATCTCGTTGCTACAACTTGGAAGCCTTCACGCATTGACTCGATGAAACGCCCACATCCATACTTCCGCAATTCGTGACGCGAAGTGGGAGATATCGGGATCTATAAAAAAAATCCCATGTGTCCTAGTAGGAATTACCACTAGGAGGCTGACGTGAATGGTTTTTCCCAGTCGGAAGCTGGTTCTTCCGCTTCTTCCCATGTAACGTGAACGCGGCATCAGCCCCGATGCAACACACCTGTGCCAGACGCGCACGGTGACAGGTGAGCTCAATCAAAACGCAATTAAGGCCCTGTCCACACACCACACGAGTACGGATATTTAGCAAAACGCACATTTTCCTCAACGTTTGGGCCTTTCATCCACGCGTAAAAAACGGCATTTTCGGATCACGCCATAAATCGATCAATACAGAACATATTAATTAATGTTGCATTTTTTTATTTTATTATTATTATTATTATTATCTTTTCCCCCCTTCTTTTTCCATTTTTTCTCCCCTCCCAATGTTAGTCGTTATGCCAATTCCCAATCCCCTTCCTGGTCGTTGCGCACTCTACCCCCTACCGTCGGTCTGGGAGGGAGGAGACTATCACATGTGTACCCAGCCCACCACTTCTTTTCACCTGGCAGCGCGGACTCTCACTGGGGAGAGTGTAACGTGTGGAAGGGTCACACTACCTCCCTCCAGATCCTTCCCTCGCTGTGCAGGCGACCCGACCGAACTGTAGGAGTCGCTGTTTTACAACGACCCGGACCCACCCTCGCCGGCTTCCCTCCCGCTGACTCTGCCAATCGAGCCAGTATGACGGCCGGCCAAGCCGGAGGCAACGCTGACAGCCGGATTCGATACCAGTGTCTCTTGCGTTGGTGACGAACGCTTAGTCCGTTGCGCCACCCAGCCGCCCGCATTTCTTTGTCAAATGTAGCCAAGAGTAAAGACCCTAACCCTATCAAAACGGCAGTCAATGTGTATATTTTCAGCACTACATTTGTTTACCAATGATTTTAAGTGTTAGTGAAATATGAGGATTTAGGCGGAAGTAAAGCCAGCTGTCATAAGTGTGTGTAGTCCTATGAACGGGAAGACCCAGGGCTTTTCGAATTTCAAAGAACTACACTTCCCAGTTTTTACGCCAGCAATCTGATGAAAAATGGCGGAGAAATGTACATTATAAAAAAGTAACTGTACTTACACTAGATTTCATTCACGGTTTTTGCTGCCCTGTCGGGGGCGCCTGGTGGTACTAAATCCAGATTGAACGCGGCCATTGGAAAGATGCGATTTGGCCTGATCCATAGATGTGTGACTTGGCCATAATAAGGTCATTTATAGGCCTGATATTCTATATTCTATAATCATATTTCAAATGGCATGTGTCCGGATGGCAGAATTCAGTACTGTATCTACAAAACCTCCTGTTAAAGGAAAACTCCAACATTTTGGGAAATTAGCTTATTTAACATCTTCCCTGGAGTTAGACAAGATACCTTTTTTGTCTCTGTGCGTGCATTTAGCTTTGGGAACAGTCGCTCCGTTAGCGTAGCTTAGCTTCATCACTGGAAGTGGGGGAGGACAGGAGCCTGACGTTCCCTTACAGTGTATACAGTCACCAAATACACTCCAAATACAACTCCAAAACGTTCATGTAAACATGTTGTGACCCGTGTATTCACCACGTGGAGAAATAAAAATAATTGAATTAGACAATTACGTTTTATAAGCAAATAGACAAGTTTATTTTGTACATTATCTAACGTTAACACGAACCTAAACTAACTTTAGGTTAGTTGTAACGTTAGTTTAGGTTCGTGTTAACGTTAGATAATGTACAAAATAAACGTTTTCCGCTGCTATAAACGTCGCACTTTTATTTTGAAAACCCCAGAAAGGAAGTCATTATATTTGCTTTACCATCCTGTTCTGTGTTAGCTCCGGTTAGCTCCAAGCGTGCAGTAGTTAGTATTATATTATCAATACCAGCCATTGGATTACTGTTTTCTAAATTGGGGAGGCTTTTAATAGTCAAGGTAAGAGGATTTTAAGTCATGGTATCCATAAACTTCAATCGGTTCGGATCCTTTGAATTAATGAGAATGTCCACAAACACGGCTTCACGTAGAAATAACTGGCTGCGCGCAGAGACGAGTGCTTAGGCAAAAAATTGTTCCGAGTATATTTGCTTAGAAAACGTAATTGTCTAATTCAATTATTTTTTTATTTCTCCACGTGGTGAATACACAGGTCACAACATGTTTACATGAACGTTTTGGAGTTGTATTTGGAGTGTATTTGGTGACTGTATACACTGTAAGGGAACGTCAGGCTCCTGTCCTCCCCCACTTCCAGTGATGAAGCTAAGCGACGCTAACGGAGCGACTGTTCCCAAAGCTAAATGCACGCACAGAGACAAAAAAGGTATCTTGTCTAACTCCAGGGAAGATGTTAAATAAGCTAATTTCCCAAAATGTTGGAGTTTTCCTTTAATCATCTGCCTTTTATTAATTTGCTTAGATTTGTTGTACACGTGATCTCAAGAAGGTGCTGAATGAGCTCCGTGGCAATTCTTCATGTCTGGTCAATTTTAGAGATGAAAAAAGAAAATGTATATTCTCCTTTGGTTCATTACAATTTACTCAAGCCTAGTAACAGACACAATATTTCTGACACTGGGAATACATTCCCTGAGATCCATAGATGTCCCTAGATACCAAGAACATGCAAATGGACCTTGTAGAAGTGGAGCAATCTTCCATTTACTTAGGTATATCTTTTTAGGCAAATTTTCAGAAAATATGGCTACTGGCTTAAGGGGTTAAGATTATAAATCAAAATTAACTGTTCTAGTATTATGTGGGACTGTTCCGTTTGATAAGCAGCCCATATTTTAAGGATGATACATTTAAGCAATCAATCAGCTACCTCTCTCGATGTCGTCCATGGGCGAGGCAGGGGACATTTTCTCTTTGGGCGGAGAGCTCTTGGAGCCGGTTGGGGTCTTGTTGTTGTTGTTGCTGCTGCTGCTGCTGCTACTGCTGGTCTTCACCTGCTGGCTTAGACGACTGGTCTGCTGCTCCATACGTGAATGGATCTTACTACTGCCCTCAGCCCTGAGAACACACAGGCAGGTACACAAACAGAATGGATCTTACTACTACTGCCCTCAACCCTGAGAACACACAGGCCGGTACACAAACAGAATGGATCTTACTACTGCCCTCAGCCCTAAGAACACACAGGCAGGTACCCACATTTTTACCAATCTGTCGATGAAATCACCTCATCGATTAGTCGACTGATTGAGGACAGCCTTATACAATTACATTGGATCCTGTATGGAGATGGTTTTAGGCCATCATGTCCACACGAATCCAGATCTTTTGCAAAACGCACATTTTCTTCCACGTTTGGGCCTTTCATCCACACGTAAACAGTGTTTTCAGAAATGTAAAGAGATTTTTGAAAACGCATTTTAATGTGAAGATTTTTCAAAATATCGGTTCAGTGGATCCGTGTGGCCACTGTAAACGCATAGTCTAGATAAACGATGACGTCACAGCTCACTACGCATGCTCAGACTGTTGTAATCTATGGCAATAGGCGCCTGTAGCCTTGAAGCGCATGAATGTAATAGCAATGGACAGCGCCTGGTGCTGAAATGGCAGACAGAAATAGCATGTACAGTTTCTTCCCCCTCGAATGTATATATTTTCTTTTATTGATCTCTGCCTCTTAACACATTGACCACCAGCAGCAGGGGGCGCTGATCCTCCTTCAGCACCAGGTCTTTATTCAATGGATATAGTATTAGAATGCCAAACTTGCGAGTCCTAAAACTATATTTTATATTATAGCTATGGATCTAATAACGCCGTCGACTGTCAGTGAGTTGCTTCTGGTCAACATGCAAAAAACTTGATTGAGTATAGAGTATAGTTTGAGTGATTCTGAGTAATTCCAGGAAAAGACGAGTTATCACGTTGTAATTTTTCGATTGATTATCTAATCATCCTGAAATCAACGCTAGATCATTATTATGTCTCCTCGTGCATACATGAAATGGCCCTCGTAGCGGGGCGCCCCCCACCGCAGAAAGCACAACACGGTCCACACAGATAGCTTTGATCGCGGGAGAAAGAAATATCAGATCAACGCAAGATTTTATATATAGTGTTCTTACCTTGTCTGATGTAATGCAAAAAAATAATCCAATTATCTGATGGCCATTCCAGTTATCCACATCGATCCTGTCCCCGACATTACCGAGCGTTACACATGAACGGGCGGGCGGGGTTAGTGTTCCATGCCATCGTTGTAAAGGCCTGCCTCGCCTGAGTATTTAAACCCCGCCCCCACGGCTCAGATCGGCTCAGAAAACACACCAGACCGTTTCCAATGAAGTGCAATAGCTCCGCAAGGCAGTAGAGGGCGGTGTTGACCGTCTGCCAGCTCAGACACATTCACCAGGGTCTGCAGAGGCTGCAGCCATGAATTATGAATAGATATAGCGAATAAAAGAAATAACGATATTCGCATGGCGGGCAATAACGAGTTAACTCGTTTTTGGCAATTAATGTGTTAAGCAGTACTGTATATTTGTATATCTTTGTGTCATAAATGTCTGGATGTAACAGTACTGTACATCTACTCCAGTGCCGTCTGACAGATTTGGCCATCAGACGCTGCTTGCGTGTAACGGAGATGTATCTGTTATTTAGTTAGGCCTACTGGACATTTTCGTTGACATAAGTAGATTTTTCATTTTGTTTATTTATTAAGTTCATATAAACCGTGTTTCGAACGTTTTTGAGGTTGTTAAATACACGATTTTGATTTCTTTAAGTGGCGAGTGACGTTTTTTTCGTTGTACGCTTATTTCTCCCCGGAGAGATACAATGTCAATGTTGAGATCATTCATAATATTCAGATTCCGAAACAAAATAAGGCGAGTCCTTATCACAAACTGTTCCAAAGATATTTAATGTTTTGCTAAACATGTCTAGTGTTGCGCCCGGCTTCAGTTAAAAGCCAAATTGCATTCTAAATTTAGTTAATAGATGCCAGACTGTCTGCACCTGATGCGCTCTGATGTTGCAGATAGTTGAGGATGTTGGCATCAAACGTGAGTGGTCCCAGGATGACCTAATAATTTAACATTATTAGTTGAAGTTACTGTACAGGAATTACAGGAATCATTTGAATATGTGAGTTACGTGAATATGGTATGGTTTATTTCTTAATCCCTGAGGGGAAACATGATTTGCCACCAGAGCGAATACACATACAAACATGAAAGACACAGTTACATGATACAATACACTACAGGATACACAACACAATAGGAGAGCCTCTTAACATAGTGCTATCGGTGTTCGTTAATTTTTTTTACCGCAGCAGGTACAAAGGACCTTCTCAATCGCTCAGTAGAGCATTGAGGCATCAGCAATCTGTTACTAAATGAGCTTTGCAGAGCATCGAAAATACTAAACAATGGGTGGCCTACAAAAGATAAAATGGTGTTCAGTTTAGTCCTGGTTCGCTTGACTATGGTGATCTCCAGGGAATCATGAGGAAGGCCAATCACTGAGCCAGCCTTTTTGATAATAATAATAACTTTATTTGTATAGCACTTTTCATACAGAGGTTGCAGTTCAAAGTGCTTCACAACAGTAAAAAATACAGGCATAAGCGAGCATAAAAAGATAGACGGGTAGAATCACAGTGTTTCACATTAGGATCTAGCATCCCAATAGGCTCTCCGCTTACAGTTTTCAGTAACACAAATAGTAAAAATAGTTTAAAATGATTCAGTTTAAAAATAGTCAAAAAATTATAAAATAGAACGGACATAAAAAATACAGGCATGAGCGAGCATAGCAAGATATGGCAAATCACAGTGTTTCACATTAGGATCTAGCATCTTAATAGGCTCTCTATTCAGTAATACTCCTGTAGTTCATGAACAAATAATCACAGTGTTTCACATTTGGATCTAGCAAATAATAAGAATAAAATTATTCAGTTTAAAAATAGTCATAAATAATCCTGTATGCATCGTTGTTTAGTGTGTATGTGTGTTTATTGTGTTGTGTGTGTGTGTGTGGTTGTACTTCAGCTACTACTACTCTACAACTACCACTCCAGGACACAGTTAACCTAGATCTACTCTACTCTACAACTACCACTCCAGGACATAGTTAACCTAGATATACTACTACTACAGCTACTACTACTCTACAACTACCAGGACACAGTTAACCTAGATCTACAACTACAACGCTACAACTACTACTACTCTACCAGGACACAGTTAACCTAGATCTACTACTACTCTACAACTACCAGGACACAGTTAACCTAGATCTACAACTACAACGCTATGATGATTTTATTTATACGTTTTTTGTCCAAAACAGTGATGCTGCCCCCCCAGCAGAGAACAGCATTGAACAGGACACTAACCAGGATACCTTGGTAAAATACATAGAGAAGTGACCTGCTGATGTCAAAAGAACAAAGTTTTCTCAGATGAAAGAGCCGAGACTGGGCTTTTTTTAAACACAGAATCTGTGTTCTGCTTCCAGTCCAGCTTACCGTCCAGGTGAACACCAAGGTATTTATAGGACTGGACTATTTCAACCTCCTGCCCCCTAATGATGACAGGAGAGACATTCACCTCCTTCCTACTGAAGTTGATGACCAACTCCTTGGTTTTTTCGATGTTTAATTCCAAGAAGTTGGCATTGCACCAGTGGACAAATGAGTCAATCTCCTTTTTATAGGCTTGGTCATCGCCTTTGTTGATTAGACCGATCAGCGCTGTGTCATCAGAATTTTTTTTGCATATGGCACATGGCCTCGCTGTGTCTGCAGTCGGCAGTATAGAGCACAAAGAGGAAGGGCGCCAAAACTGTTCCCTGGGGGGCTCCAGTTTTTGTCCAGATGACATCCGATACTATGTCATCCAGCCTGACAAACTGAGGTGGAGGAACAAGATATTTCGTGCACCAAGAGATGGTTGAGTTGTGCAGTTTAAACTGGATCATTTTGTTTGCTAGGATATGTGGCTGGATTGTATTGAAAGCGCTAGAAAAATCAAAGAACATTACCCTAACAGAGCTGGCAGACGATTCAAGGTGGCTAGATACATTTGGTGCAACATAAAAATCAGTGCATCGTCGACTCCTACACTCTTCCTATATGCAAATTGCAAGGGGTCTAAATAAGGTGCCACCTGCTCCCTGAGGTGGCCCAGCACAACCCTTTCAAAACATTTCATGATGTGACATGTCAGAGCAATAGGTCTCAGGTTAGTGAGGCTATTACACACACATTGTTCTTTTTAGGAATAGGGACAATACATGATGTTAACCACATTACAGGAAGAGCAGATGAAGACAAGGATAGAGAAAAAAGAGAATGAAAAACATGGCACAACTGGTCAGCACAGACCTTGAGGGTGCGTGGATAAAAATCAGGCCTGGGGCCCTTGTTTACCTTTATGCGCTTAAACTCCTGACGAACCTCTTCAATAGAGATGACAATAGGGGGACAACTGTCCACAGGACTAGGCTGAGCCAGAGAGGAGAGGATACTCTCCTGCTCAGCAGAGAAATAAAATTCATCGAAAACCTAGCAAAGAACTGGTTTGCATGATTAACATCAATCTCAGGGCCCAGACAATTGGAATTGTTGGTCCAATCAGTGATTGATTGAATGCCTTTCCAAAGGCCCCTGGTATTGGTATTGGACATTTGTCTTTCCACCCTATCTTTATATTTAAGTTTTGCTTGTTTTATTTTAGCTTTCAGCTCCCTTTGACATTTACATTTACATTTAGTCATTTAGCTGACGCTTTTATCCAAAGCGACTTACAAGTTCTGTACGACAAGCCATCAGGAAGAGCACAACTCTATCAGCTGAGTAACAATGTTCATCAAAGTGTTGAGTGCTACAGTGTAGGTTAGTTTATTAGGACAAGTGCATGACAGTATGGTTAGTTAGGGTTAGATTTTTTTTTTTTTTTTTTTTTTTTTTTTAATTCAGATAATGGTTGAAGAAGTGAGTCTTTAGTCGACGGCGAAAGATTGGACGTGTTTCGGCTGTCCTAACTGGGGTGGGTAGTTCATTCCACCATTGTGGGGCAAGGACTGAGAATAGGCGACTTCTCTTTGATGACCCTCCCGGAGCTTGGATAGGAGTAGGTCTGAGGCGGCCAGAAGATGCAGAGCGTAGGGGTCTTGAGGGTGTGTAGTTAGAGACCATTGACCGGAGGTAGGCGGGAGCAGTTCCCTTTGCCGCACGGTATGCTAGGTCAAGGGCCTTGAAGCGGATTCGTGCAGCAATGGGGAGCCAGTGCAGGTCCCTAAGAAGTGGGGTGACATGGGCCGACTTCGGTAGGTTTGAGATCAGGCGGGCCGCTGCGTTCTGAATGAGTTGAAGAGGCTTAGTGGCAGTGGCCGGGAGGCCAGCGAGCAGTGCGTTGCAGTAGTCGAGGCGGGAGATGACTGTTGATTGGACGAGGAGTTGGGTGGCTTCTTTTGTCAGGAAGGGGCGTATCCTTCTGACGTTGCTCAGGAGGAATCGGCAGGTTCTGGTTGTCGCTGCGATGTGAGCAGAGAAGTTCAACTGGTCGTCGAGGACAACACCAAGGTTCTTGGCGGTCGGGGACGCGGTCACAGCTGCATTCTCGACTGTGATGGAAAGGTCGGTCAGGGGGGAGGATTTGGCCGGCAGGTGGAGCAATTCTGTTTTGCTTAGGTTCAGTTTGAGGTGGTTGGTCGTCATCCAGGCGGAGATGTCGGACAGACAGGCCGAGATCCGCTCAGAGACGTGGATATCTGAGGGAGGGAAGGAGAGGAAGAGTTGAGTATCGTCGGCATAACAGTGGTAGGAGAAGCCATGAGACGTGATAATGTTACCCAGTGATTTAGTGTAGAGGGAGAAGAGAAGGGGTCCTAAAACCGAGCCCTGGGGGACACCCGTCCGCAGGGGGCGGGTGGCCGACAGGGTCCCTCTCCATGACACTTGGTAGGAGCGGTCATTGAGGTATGATGACAACCATGTCAGCGCAGAGCCAGCCACTCCCATTCCTGCGAGGGCCGCGAGGAGGATCTGGTGGTTGACTGTGTCGAAGGCTGCAGATAGATCTAGGAGAATCAGGACAGAGGAGAGGCCTTTCGCTTTTGCTAAGTGAAGTGCCTCTGTGACCGCAATGAGGGCTGTCTCTGTGGAGTGACCAGTCCTGAAGCCTGACTGATTAGGGTCTAGGAGGTCATTCTGTAAGAGATAAGCAGTAAGTTGGTTGGATACAGCACGTTCAAGTGTTTTAGAAAGGAAGGAGAGAAGAGAGACAGGACGGTAGTTGCCTATGACGGTAGGGTTCAGGGATGGTTTTTTTATGAGGGGCGTGACTCTGGCTTGTTTTAGGGAGGTGGGGACCACCCCCGAGTTGAGTGAGGAGTTGATGGTTGCAGTTAGGAATGGGAGGATGTCTGGTGCTATGGACTGGAGGAGTGGGGAAGGTAGCCGGTCCAGCTGGCATGTAGTCGGACGGTTCGACGTTACCAGTGTCAGGGTCTCGGCTTCTGTAATGGGAGAGAAAGATGACAGAGTGAAGGATGAGGTTCTCGATTCAGCATTTGGAATGGGTGGGGGTTGGGAGAAGGAGCTGCGGATGTTCTCCACTTTTTCCTCAAAGAAGATCGCAAAGTCTTCGGCAGAGAAAGATGAGGGAGGGGGGGGTGGGGGGGGAGTGAGGAGGGAGGACATGGTAGCATGCAGTTTGCGAAGATTCTTGGCAGAGGCCTCGATCCTATGGTGAAAGAAAGAAGCTTTGGCATTAGTAATGGTTTTGGAGAATGTTAACAAGAGGTTGTGATATGTGTCGATGTCAGCAGTGAGGCGTGACTTTCTATACTTCCTTTCAGCTGCTCTCAGGACCTGTCTTTGTTCTCTCACTGGATCTGTCAGCCATGGACTGGGTGGGGAACGGCGGGCAGGTTTCTCAACGAGGGGACAGAGCTTGTCGAAGAAGGTTGCAAGGGCTGAGAGGAGGGTGGAGGTTGCCATCTCTGTGGAGAGAGCAGAGAAGGTGTCACTCAAAGGTAGAGTGGATAGTATGTCAGAGGAGAGGGTGGAGGGGGATAGGGAGGGCAGGTTGCGTCTGAGTGAGACGGTTTGAGTTGGGGTGAAGACCTTTCGGTTAAGCATGAGAGTTAGTGAGAAGGATATGAAGGAATGGTCAGATACATGTAGGGGAGTTACCGTGGTGTTAATGATGCTGGAGTTACGGGAAAATATGAGATCCAAGGAGTTGCCTGCTTTGTGGGTGGGAGGCATGGCAGTGGGAGTCAGGTCAAATGATTGTAGGAGGGAGACTACTATGACTGACTGAGATGAGTCAGGCAGGTTGAAGTCGCCCAATAGAAGGAGAGGGGTACCATCTTCCGGTAAGGAGCTTAGAAGCATGTCCAGCTCATCTGTGAAGTGATCGAGCGGACCTGGAGGGCGGTAGAGTGTAACAATGGTGAGATTGAAAGGATTAGAGACAGATACTGCATGATATTCAAAAGAGGAGAGTGACAGTGCTGGGAGGGGTGTTACGTTTGTAGTCCATGAAGGAGATGTCATGAGGCCAGTGCCTCCACCCCGCCTGGAAGGTCGAGGTGTGTGAGTGAAGTTATAGTTTGTAGATAATGCTGCAGGTGTTGATGAGTTATTGGGGGTTATCCAGGTCTCAGTTAGAGCCAGGAGCTGCAGGTTTTGACTATGGGCGTAGGCAGTAATGAAGTCAGCTTTCTTGACTGCTGATTGACAATTCCATAGGCCTCCCTGTACTGTGACAGGTGTATTAGTGGCTGTAGGAGGGTAGGATAGATTAGCCGGGTTGCTAGCAAACTGCCGTGGGTGGGTTGAGTCTGTTCTGGGGGAGCAGATTGTGGATATGAGACACATTGTGGTGTCAAGAGTGGCAGGGAGGAAGTAGAGAAATAGCAGAGTGGGAGGGAAAGGGAGATTTTTCAGAGTGGAGTGTAAGATAGGATTATGATGTACTTAGCGCTGGGTGGATCCCTGGATCCCTCTGCAGAGAACTCCAGGAAAACTCCTCTTTGTCCCTCTTCGTTTCTCGACGCTTCGCTGACGCTAAGCCAGCAGGCCTTTAAATCCCTATCACTAATTAGTGCTTTCTAACACCTGGCCCTTAATGGGTCACTTAAGGAAACAAAATGGCCGCTTTAAACACGCCCCTTAATCAAGTCAGCTGGTCAAGTCAGCAATCAAGTCTCAGTTTAAAGATATTACTAAATTACTAAAAATGTCTTAATCAAGTCAGCTGGTCAAGTCAGCAATCAAGTCTCAGTTTAAAGATATTACTAAATTACTAAAAATGTCTTAATCAAGTCAGCTGGTCAAGTCAGCAATCAAGTCTCAGTTTAAAGATATTACTAAATTACTAAAAATGTCTTAATCAAGTCAGCTGGTCAAGTCAGCAATCAAGTCTCAGTTTAAAGATATTACTAAATTACTTAAAATGTCTTACCCTGATGCAGTGTAAGTCTCTCAGTGAATGAGCTGTCCTTCCACAACAGAATGTAGTTTAATCATATCTCTATCATCACCAGTGGAGAATGCCCTCTTCTTTTGGTTAATTGCAGCTTTCACCTCCCTGGACATCCAAGGCTCATCATTGGGGAACGTTTTAATTGTTTTACAGGGGATGGCGCCATCAACACAGAAATGTATGTAGGCGGTGACTCCGTCAGCTTTACTGTCCAGGTCGAGATCATCGTTGTCTAAAAATATAGACCAGTCAGTACATTCAAAGCTCCCTTGTAATTTATCACAACTCACAAGCGTCATCAAACCACACACGCACAGTTTTCGACTTGATAGGCCGTCTCTGGATAACAGGAGAATAGCTAGGCACAGGGAACAAACTTTAACTTTTTGACTTACCAGCCATTTGGTTGGTAGATTTAAAAAACTACCAGCCGGGCAGATTTTTTACCAGCCAAAAATCCAATTAGTATTTATATTGTAACGTTTGGCCACTTTAAATCATTGAACAGAGAGAGAGAGGTAGATTAGATAGATAGATAGATAGATAGATAGATAGATAGATAGATAGATAGATAGATAGATAGATAGATAGATAGATAGATAGATAGAGAGAGAAGGCAGGCCTGAAAACCTACCTGTTCAAAAAGGCCTTTGACTGTTAGCTTTTTATTTTAATTTTATTGCGCTTGTTTTTAAATTGTCTGTTTATACTATGTTTTTAATTAACTATGTTCTATTTTTATCTTATTTTTATTCTGTATTTTATTTTATTTGTTTGACTAATAACTATTTTATTTCAATTTTTTTTAACTGTTTTAACCATGTAGTGTAGCACTTTGGGATCCCAGTGAACAAAAAGTGCATTACAAATCCAATCTATTATTATTATTATTATTATGTGTGGCTGCCGCCCTGGCGGACATCTGTGCTCTACTGAGTGCACCTTTCTAGTCTAGAGAGAGAGCGCTGATTCTCCGTAGCTGAGCAGGGTTGCATTTTGTCAACACAAGTTGGAACCCTGGAGGAAGCGATATAAGGAAACGAATTGCCAATAAATGTGAAGTTATCTTTGAACCTGTTGCAGGGAATATGCCTCCACATATTTGGTCAAATCAAATGCGAAATAGTAAAATATCAGAGCACAATCAAAAACGCGATTGCAGGGTTTTCTTGTAGGCTAAAGAACGGTGATGTAAGACCTCATGTGCCGTCTCATGTTACAAACTTGACCTCGTGAGCAGAGCGCATCTCATTTACATTTAAAGGTTCATTGTTTGTAAACATTAGAACGGACACGTGACACACACACACACACACACAAACACACACACACACACTCAACTCACCACCGCCGCATCATATTGACGCCGAGCACAGCCGACCCATTACGTAGATGCAGTGTATTTTGTTAGCCGCCAGCAGACCTTAAATTCTAATCGCCAAACAATAAATCTACAAGCCAATGGCGCCGGGCGTTAGGCATGGGCGGTATGACGGTATACCAGGGTATTTAGAGATACCGACTGTATTGAAAATCAATACCGTCAAAATCACAGATCCATTTCAGTTTATAATTACAGTGAAACGGAGTTTTAACAGTGGTTGGTTGTAGTGCACTGCACACACGCGCCAGCAGAGGGCGAGACCAGTCCTCGAGTCACTAGTGGAGCGAGGCAGCGAGCCGCAGAGCTGGTTGTCTATACACAGGAGGAGGAGGGGAAACCCCGCTTCACTGGAAATTAAATGAGAGTCGAGACACGCTTACCGTTGCTGCGGGCTAACTGGCTGTTCTGAGAGCTAACTGTTGTGTATGTGTATCACAACGGTGGTCACGCTTTACGGTAATGTTGCGACAGTGCTGTGAAAATACCGTAAAACGTTGTGGTAACGAGAGTGTGTGTTGTGGACTGGTGGAACAAGCAAATAAACAGTAAAACGTTACGTCGCAGTCCGGTGTGTTTTTGAATACACAATACTAACGTTACTAGTACTAGGGTGCTGCGGGGCTCCTGGCTGCGTGTAGCATAATGCCAGCGGAAGAGTGCAAGAGCGCTTCCGCATTCTTCGCCGCGCATGCGCATGAGGTCCTCGCTTAGTTCAGACGCCCCATTCAACACGGTGAATCCCAAACTCGAAACTCCGTTAAGCTCCAGAGAGAGAGGCTGAAAACTGCCAGTTCTTGCCCGACGGATGAGAGCCGAATCGCGTATCCGAGTTCTGATGAATAGCCCCAAAACATGGAGGTCGCGAACGGCGCCGGCTTCGCTGACCAGAGCTCTCTCAGATTCAAAATTTTAATCGCAGCCTGGAACATACATGTTTCGGAACCAATGTGTAACTAGACAGTTACAATATAACATTTATATTAATTAACCCAGTTAATGCCTTAAGAGAAAGAGTCTGGTGGTCAATTACTACGGAAATGTTGTGTCTTACTAATAATAACTAATTCCGCGGTCAATAGAAGTCTCTGTGATACTTTCTGAATATGATTTGGGAATGGGCAGGGTTATAATAGAAGAAAGACAGTGTAAACAATATAATTAACTCTGAATATAATAATGACAAAATAAACAGGATACACAACAAGGTGCATGCGATGAGGTTATATGTAGTGCACCTTGTTGTGTATCCTGTTTATTTTTCGTCATATATAGTCGCGCTGTGGTTACATGACGTCATTGCTATTTTAGAGCTGCCCTACCGGTTACACGGTATAGTCAAAATCCATACCGTAGAGCAAATTCATACCGTTTATACCGTCCACCCCTAAGCTGACAGCTCATCCACTTTGTTGACTAGTGAGCGGATATTGTCCATAATAACAGACGGGAGCACAGGTTTAAAAAAACCCTGCCGTCTCGTCCTGATTCGGGATCCTCTGCAACCCCTCTTCCTCCGTTTCACATGGGGTACAGGTACAGATGAGTCGACATCGGGGAAGTAGGCCACCTAGTCCGCCCGTTGAAGGAGGCCGAAGCTGCAGCAGCTCCAGCCGGCTGTAGGTGATGATGGACGGACGCTCAGGTGACAGAGTCGCACGCACAGGGGGCAGCGCCAAAATAATATAGCTTGCCCGTGGACACAGACATTCATACGCAATTTAACAGCTCCGTCTTTTAACACACTTATATCATACATACAGTAATGTTAAATAAGATATTGAAAGATGAAGTTACAAATGAAAAGGGGCAAAAGCACTTACTCTTGGACAATTCTACAGCGCACAATGGGTTTTAAACGGATGTCAAATCGGAGCGAAAAAAAGCTGAATCCGCTTCAGAAGACTCACTACATTAGGTATAATAATAATTACAACAATTGCATTGTTACTGTTCACATGTGTGGTGCCGTCACAGTCATATATAAAAGGAAACAGTTTGAATGACCTATAGAGAAACACATCGTTCCTCAATCGTCCTGTCCGCTCGGTACCGCTATGGTATTTGAGATATCGCTTATCGCCACCTACTGGCCCGGCATGCTTGTTGGAGCAATTTATATGCGTTGATGTGTTTGCGTCTGGATGGAGTTTTTTTTTTTAACGCTGCCGTGTGGGCGAGGATATTTAATTAAACTGAGCCTGAAAATATCTGTTTTTGCAAAAGATCCAGATACGTGTGGACATGGCCTTATACTAATGATGATGATCACACACAACTCATTCCACCTACCTGGTCTTTTTCACAGCAATGTTGCTGCTGAGTTTTTCCAGGCGATACTCTCCAGTGTCATGATTCACAATGAGGATACATTCCTTCATGTAAGGTCTCTTGGATCCCTTGAAGACTGTTACAGGGGCAGTTGAGCCCTTCAATTAAAAACAATTAAAAAAAAAGAAGGAAATTATATATATATTTTTTATAAATCATTAGAATAGTTGAATCATTGTCATTATACAGCACAACAAAAAGAGGTTCTGGCATCCGACCAGAGTGCAAATGTAGCAGTAAAGTGCAACAGCTCTATACAATGTACAGGTGATTAAACAGGGTACAAAATATACAAATTAGTACTACGGAGTAGTGAGTATAGTGATAATCAGATGTATGTACAGAGATATAGGTAGGACAGTAAGGTACTAGTAGTCATACTGGCCAGCAGCGTAACTAGAGAGTAGGATATGTACAGATATAGATTAGATATAGTAAAGGACATATGCAGGTAAGTACATACAGGTGTGGATAGCTATACATGCGCTGTGAGAATAAATATATAATACTAATCTAAATACCAATTAAAATACTAAACCTTTCTATGATTTACGAAGGTCCGTCAATGGATTACTGTGGCGAGAGTGAATTCAGGTATTATAGCGTTATGAATCTTACCTCTAGATTTGGTAGAGTTATGGTGACTTGTTCTCCTTTACCGACTTCAAGCTCTCCTTCACATGCTGTGTCAATAGAGGCTGGTTTGAAGTCATCTGTGTTGAGAAGAGAAAAGAGAAGCTTGGTAGTGAACAACAGAACACTGGCAGTAATACTGTACAGCTGCTGGCAGCAACGAGATGGGGCTGGACGTATTTCTAATGCATAATTAGAAGAGGACTATATAGACAGGTAGTCACGGTCCTCGTGAAAATGTACCTTAAGATCGACAGTTGTACGTTATTTTATTAACTTTTTGAAGTTTGAACATCAGAATATGCATGTGTAACTGAATTGGATCCTTTTTAGGTGGCCAAATGGATAAGGTTTAACATACATGGTAACGTAGTTCAAGGCTGTCAAGACGACAGGTACCGAGCGCAAAGTGCCTGCCAGTAGCTAGTGACTAACCACCTTCATGTTCTCACATGGAATTTCCAATAGGACTTTCACTTGTTTATGAAAATGAAAAGTATTCAGCTGGTCTATGTAGGTAAAATCACTGGCATGTTAAAGACAACATAGGCAAATGCATATTAGATTTCTTAAGCAGCACAGAGGATGACTTGAACTCATAACCCTTATGGCAGGTTACGAATGTCTTCAGCTGACTGTGAGAAGTGGTATTATGATCTTGTGGTTGGTTTGAAATTGTATGGGTGAACAGACTACAATGCTCAGAAAAAGATAAATAAAATAACAAGATGAAGGAGGATTGTGTATTAGAAGCAAGAAAGAGAATAAGGATAAATGTAATACCATAAAGGCAGAAGTCAAAAAGCTGATTAAATTCATAAAATGTTTGTATTTTTCCATTGACTAAATGTGTTATGCTACATGAGGGCACCATATATAGCTTGGTAAAAAAAAATGCAGTATTTGGAATATAAATTTGGCATACAGCATCTACAAACACTGCATTGGGTAGGCCCAATTTATTATGAAGATCTGACATTTATTATGCAAAATCTCACTGTAAATGTATACGGTGCACTGCAGATGTTTGTTATGTGCCTTGGAACAACATTCTTGATCAAATGGAAACCCTCTTTTAGGCTCTGGTTTGTGCAGGTCTCTGACAGCACTCTGGCATTTTTTGGTGTCATTTGAGGAAAGGAATGTAGCACTAGTAGTAGGGCTTTTCGTTTTCCAGTTCTTCATTTAAACAGAGTGGTGGATTCATTTCATAATTGATTATGTGGGCAAGTTAACTGGGTAGGAAGGTTTCCTCTCATTTGGAACGACAACCACAGCACCGTACAATACCAGTAGTAGGGTGTGCAGTACAGTTGATTTTTATGCATTTTTTCAGAAGACTTGGAACCTTATGAGACTTTGCTTGAACTTTCGACTTGGTGCTGCGCCACCATCTGGAGAGGTTTGCCATGGCATTGGGAGTGGATGACAGTTCCTAAACCGGTGACGTTTCAGTGCAGCAATTACAATCTATGCCCAAAAGATGGCGTGTCTGTCACAAATAATGAATCTGCAGTCACTGACACACAGCACTAATGACAACAACGTTAGCTAACTTTAACATTTACTGTAGACAGCTTGAGCATCAGAGCAAACTCTACGAAATTCACAATGACGATGTGACACGAACAGTTTTTAACCCGATTACTGATAACAAGGCTAGCTCCAAGTTAGCCGCTAACGTGACACCACGGCTAACAGCTCCCGTTGGACGTTTAGCTAGCAAGCTAGGTAGAAAGCTTAGCACACGTTAGCTAACGTTAGTTAGCAGAACAAGTTGGATTCAAAATGGCACTTACATCGCACCGTATGGTATGCGCTTTTAGGGTGTTTCTCAAACGTTTCCCCTAATTTCAAGACGTGTTCTTGATTGTCAAAGTTCGAATATGCGGTTCCATTCATTTTAATGCGAGTTTCCAACCATACGCTATCAACTTTTTTTTTGTTGCTATTCTTTCCTATGCGAGACCATGTATGGCAGAACGGCCCACCTCACTTCTACCACTAAACCATACCTCCTCTTTTCTGTGATTGGTCAAAGCTCGTTGTTCACTTTGTCTGATTGATTCAAGGCTTGTCAATCAAGATGTCGTCGGAAGCATAGATATCTATTGTCGGAAGTGCTCGTCACAGGATATGAACACGTTTTTCCCTCAGACTATAATAATTGACCGGTAATTCAGTATCCGTATCATTGTAGATCCTTGATCAATGTTAGGCATGTATGTAATTTCTAATCAGCAGTTTCTGTTCATATTATGTTACGTTTGTCTATTTATGGTAAAACAAATGATAATGCTGTACTTCACTCACATTTTTATTATTTGAAATGAAATGTTGTAGTGCCGCTTTATGTATTTAGACTGCTACTTTATGTGGCTGACTCATAACATTACATAGTGTGTGTATTTATATTCACATTGGTCTTTGTTACCCATTTTAACCTTTTTGGTTAGTTTGGCAAAACAACAAAATTACAATGAAAACGAAATGGTCGATTGCTTTCTAATGTCACACAAAATCACAATCACACAACGTCTTATATTCACAGAGATCCAGCAAACACAACCTTTATTCCATTATAAATACCACATTGACTGTTAAAGGCCCAGTCAGTGATTCATAGTCCCGGCCTCCCATCCCATCACCTAAATAAGAAATAGGAATGGAACACTCATGCTGTCAGCTGAGTGTAAAATAAACATGCAATAATGCATGTTGTTTACTTTATCCCATCCATTGTATCATACAATAGTTGGCATTACCTTTGTAGTGTGACCAGGGACGTGCACAGGACTTTAGAGGGGCAGGTGCTCAAAGGCTGGAAAGGGCACTGGGCCTGTGCTATTTTTGGGGGCCCTTTTTTGGCGGGGAGGGGCCTTTTTATGCTTTTTGGGGGGTTTTGGTGATCAAATATTGAATATTGAACTATAATAATCAGTGCAGGAGTTCACTTATCCTTGAAAGACACTTTTATCACTGACTTAAAAGGCCCATACATCTCCATAAATGTTCAGGGTGGAGGGAATAAGTGCTTACCCTACAGACCCCAAGTCTGTTAGGACAGCAGACTCGGTTGGCACTGCTCAAAACTTACCTTTTTAAAATAGCTTTTAAATGAATTATTATCTTTTTCATTGTCTTATTATTCTTTATTTCTATACATTTTACTTAAATATTTTATTATAATTTGTATCATTGTTTTTTATGTAGTTTTTTTTATCATTTTATTTGTTCTTTTTTAACCCTTTATCTGCCGGAGCTTATTCTCATCCTTGTAGCCTCTCTGCCAGCACTATTTGTCTATGGAGATGTTCACCTTCTTTGCAGGGCTATAACTTTTTAAATTGTATTGCTAAATTGACATTACTATGGCCCATTCAACATCAATTATCTATCGTTCAGGATGTAGGAACGTTTAACTTTTTCATTCACACATTCATACAAAAATACTGTCTAGAGTATAAATATGTTTTTATCATTTTCTGCTGTATTTCATAGAACGTGAGTTATAGCCATTTATGCATATATTAGATCATCAAATGCAGTTTGATAGCGATTGACGGCAGATAAAAAATTTCAATTGTACAAGGTCCTAAACGTCATGACTCATCATCTGCTGGTGACCGGAGGGGGGGGGGGGTCGTTTATAATGCAATGACCGACGTTAAATGATTCATGTAGTATGGGTGATATATAGATCAGAACAGTTTGTATGGATAATAATAATCAAAAACGCTGAAACTCACCCTCTTACCGTTGGGTGATGAGCGTGGAGCAAAAAGATCGCTATTATGGGATGTTTATCTATGCGATCCATTTCCAGGTTGTATAATACTATATACGTCCAAATAATGTTGTTTATTGAGTTATGGCAACGGATCGATATCCAGTGTATCAAGATGGAGTCCCGCGAGCGATAGTGAGTGGCCGGAGGGAATAGGGAGACACACCGGCGTCACAATTATCAACATCCGGTTGCAACTCGCCGATCGGCCACCAGGTGGCGGCATTGAAGCGTTGGAGAGTTGAGCGGAGTCCTACAGCACCAGTCAAGGATCCGTGGGTGAAATATGAATACCATGACAGAAATTTGAAATATTGATCTCAAAGACGCTGTAAAACGTCATTGGCAGATTACGCATGATGAGGAATGACGTCTTAACACGTCATCATCAGCGAAAGGGTTAAGGTCAACAAATTATTTATATTATTCAAATGGAACTCAAACATGTTCCGTTGTGATGTCACAGTATGATGTCATAATCAAACATTCTAGAACATTTGTGATGTCACAGTATGATGTCATAATCAAACATTCTAGAACATTTGTGATGTCACAGTATGATGTCATAATCAAACATTCTAGAACATTTGTGATGTCACAGTATGATATCATAATCAAACATTCTAGAACATTTGTGATGTCACGGTATGATGTCATAATCAAACATTCTAGAACATTTGTGGTCAGAGTATGATGTCATAATCAAACATTCTAGAACATTTGTGATGTCACAGTATGTCATAATTAGAGCTGGGCCGCTAACGGCGTTAACGTGCTGCGTTAACGCGATACTAGTATCGCGCGATAATTTAATTAATGCATACATTTTTTTTTTTACCTTTATTTACCCAGGGTAGGTTCGCTGAGCACAGATGCTCTTTTTCAGGAACGCCCTGCTTCACATTCACACAGTTCCATTCACACCTGGGAGCTGCCCAGTACAACCACAGTTGACACCATTGGCCACTGAGCAACTCCATAGTTCAAGTTTGAAATGCTTCTTTCTGTTTTGCTCCTGAGAGTTTGCTAGATACTGTACTGTACTGGTAATATTATTTATTTGTGTTAACTTCTGAATAAAACAACTTATTAAACACAAGTACATCTTATTGAACATTATTTTGATATTTCATTACCAATTATCATAGCAAAACAGCTTTTTCAAACAGTCTGTAATGCATTTTGGAAACGGGAGATGGGCTCATGGTGTAATGGGCCACCTGGCCTGAGAAACATAAGGAGGAAAGAAAAAGTAAGGACTTACTTCTGGTCATTATTTGGGTAGAACACATATATTTTGAATGCCTTCAGCAGGTTTCTTTTTTTTTGAGCCATTGATTAAATCCAGGATTGCAGATAGATTAATCTAGATTAAAAAAAATAATCTATGCCCACCTCTAGTCATAATCAAACATTCTAGAACATTTGTGATGTCACAGTATGATGTCATAATCAAACATTCTAGAACATTTGTGATGTCACAGTATGATGTCATAATAGACCATTCTAGAACATTTGTGTACAGTATTATATTCAACAATTCTCTCAGAAGTTCTCAGATCTCAGAAGACCAAGTGAAGATATCACTTGTTGTTTCCGGCTACTTGTTTGTAAGCTTGAATATATTCTGTAGATACAATTTAAAATCCCCACATGGAAAAGGAAACAATGTCCTGTACAATCCTTAATGAGCTGCCTCTGGAGGGAAGGTTCTGTGATGTGGTTATTAAAGTCAACAGCACTGAGTTGAATGCCCACAAGGCCCGCCTGTGTGACTGCAGTGACTATTTCAGGTAAGTTTAGCTTGGTTCAGGTTAGCTTGGTTCAGGTTAGCTTGGTTCAGGTTAGCTTGGTTAGTAAACAGATACCATACTGTACATTTACTGTAAACCGATACTATACTGTACTTCTACTGTAAAAAGATACTATACTGTACTTCTACTGTAAAAATATACTATACTGCACTTCTACTGTAAACAGATTCTATACTGTACTTATACTGTAAACAGATACTATACTGTAATTCTACTGTAAAAATATACTATACTTAATAATAATAATGATGGATTGGATTTATATAGCGCTCTTCACTTATACTGTGCTAAGACCCTATACTTCTACAGTGAAAATATATTACTACTAGGGCTGTCCCCGACTAAGGATTTGGATAGTCGACTATGATTGGCCAAAATTTGCCATTAGTCGACTATTAGTCGACTATATATATATAAAAAAAAAAGTATAATATATATATATTTTTGTATCATTCCATTTGGGCTGTGGGGGGTGCTTAATGTATGAAGGAGTCGACTGAAGGCTTCTTGTCCTCTGCAAAAGCATGCAATTGGTCCACTGATGGATACATCTTGATATTTGTCTAGTCTAGTGTGTTCATTAGATGGGTGAAATCCTCTTTCAGTGCCTCTGTGCCTGTTTTCTTAGGCAGTTGGCCTCTGGTGTGCGTGCCATTAGCGTTAGCCACGCTTCTAAGAGGTTGGCAGTCGACTACGGCTCCTTTCGACCGATTAGTCGACTATTCGACTAATAGGGGTCAGCCCTAATTACTACCAGAGCATGTGAGCGGTGCAGAGCGGCCGAGAAATCCGCTCTTCGCTCTAGACGTCTGGTTCCGCTCTCATTCGCTCATGTTGCCCCCCCCCCCCCCAAATCGCTCTCCGCTCGCTCACCGCTCACCTTCATTTGCGCATCAAGCGCTCCCCGCTCCACAGCCCGCTCAGCAGAATTTTTTTGGAGCATGATGTAAATTAGCTTGATTTGACCAAACTACAACAGTCTGCACCCCCTGGGCCCCTTAACAATTGTTTGTATTGAACCGTATTGTCTTGTACCCATTCTGCAATGTTAAATAACGTTTTATCCATTCAACTAGCTGTACTATGCTATGGTAGCTAGCCTAGCCGCAATGCTATGGCAGATCCCATTCACGTTAGCATGTAAGCTAACAACAACAGCGTCAGCTTTAGTCTCTCGCTTTTTGTGAGACTAAACTCCGCTCTTGGTGGTACATTGTGTTGATGACTCTGCACCCCCTGGGCCCCTTAACAACTGTTTGTATTGAGCCGTATTGTATTGTACCCATTCTGCAATGTTAAATAACGTTTATCCATTCAACTAACTAAATGTTGCGTTCGCCCGAGGTCCCAAGGTGATTTAAAGATGGCGGATTCTACTTTGGACTTAGCAGGATGTGTAGTGACGGTTCACCCTTCTCATTGGTTGAAAATGGCCTTCATGTTTGTACATCGCCACCTATTGCTTTGGCATTGTACTACATGTATATTACATCAGTTTCTGTGTGATCGTGTGCACTGAGCGGCTGGGAGCGGCTCGGAGCGGAGGAGAGCTCTCGCTCCAGAGTCGCTCGGACCCATTTTAAAACCCACTTCACGCTCACTTCAAAATCCACCGCTCCGCTCCGCTCACATGCTCTGATTACTACACAGGACAGAATGTTGCTTACTGTTTACTCATCAGATATCTCTATACTCTGCGTCCCACAGAGCCCTCTTCACTCGCTGGAGCGACTCAGAGAAACCAGTCTACACTATCCCTGGGGTGTCCCCGGGTATGATGCAGCTCATCATAGAGTACTCCTACACACACTTTGTGCTGGTGACAGCAGAGAACGTGGAAGAGCTTCTGGTGGCTGCAGACCAGCTTCGCGTCACTGGTATAGTAGGAGCGTGCTCTGACTTCCTAGAGGGCCAGCTGTCTCTGGAAAACTGTGTCGGCATCTGGAGGTTCGTGGACATCTACTGCTGCCCTGACCTGATGCGCAAGGCCCATCTCTTCATTGTGTGCCACTTTGAGGAGATGTTGCACGTCTCACAGGAGTTTGTGGAGCTGTCCCTGCAGCAACTGGTGGACATCATCGAGAGGGATGATCTGAACGTGAAGAGCGAGGAGACGGTGTTCAAGGCCGTCCTCCGTTGGATCGACCACTCCCGTGAGGAGCGTAAAACACACATCCCTTTGCTGCTGCCCAAGGTAACTAATTGTATTAGTGTGCATTACATTAAAACAACACTAGGTTCCCTAGTACAGTGGTTCTCAAACATTTGGGTCCAAACTGTTCCCTAGCAACAGAAACCGTCTACAACAGATGTCTAAGTTGTACCCGCTGTCTGCTTGTCTTCTCAGGTTCGCATGGGCTTGATGAGGCCTGACTACTTGCTGAACAACGTCCAGAACAACCCTGTGGTGAGGGACAGCCACGACTGCAGGGCCCTCATCCTCAGCGTCCTGAACCCCCCTGGCTCCGACAGGCTCCCGAATCCCCTGAGCCGCCCACGCCGGCCCCAGGAGGTCCTATTGGCCATCGGAGGCCGGGGTGGCATGGAGGCTTACAACATCCGAGCCGGTGGATGGATGGACATGAGCGTTGAGGGGGAGAGTCCCCGGTGGAGCCACGGCACCGCTTATGTCCACGGTCTGGTCTACTGCGTCGGCGGCAGAAACGGCGTACAGCATCTCAGCAGTCTGCGCAGGTTCAACCCTGTCACTCGCAGCTGGCTGCAGGCGGCTCCCATGCACTCACGCCGCTGTGAGCTCAGCGTGGTCGGGTTGGACGGCTGTATCTACGCCATGGGAGGGTGGGACGGACACGTGGTACTGAACACCGCAGAGCGCTACGAGCCTGAAACCAACCAGTGGACAGTGATCTCACCCATGCTGGAGCGCAGGAGCCACGCAGGGGCAGCAGCCCTCCAGGGCAAGGTGGGTTGAACTGAGGGACACAGGGTGCTAGATGAACACAAGGAACGTTAGATCAGAAATCATAAATGTCTTTATTGCCAAGTAAGCTTGCACATACAAAAGATGTGTCTGGGTCGCGTGAATACTTTCGGCAGCCAACATGCCCTTCCGCGTTGCTCTGATTGGCCGAGCGCGTGCATGCGCATGAGCTGCGACAAGCTCCTCAGAGGCAGGAATACTAAGCTCCCCTTAACGCAATTTATACAAATGGAAGTATTGATTACGCCGTAACGAATCATTAAAAAAATATACCGTTAACTGGAATATGTTGTGCCTTTACACATATGTTGGATTATGTAATAAAAAATCGCGATTTACCCGGTGGCTACAACAACACACAGTACCTACATGCATCATTGTTTACAATGAACGGTGGGGCTAATCTAAAGGACTGGACACGGACGCGTTAAACTAACCTAAAGTTAGTTGTTCACCAAGGACTGTTATATTAAATTAATTGATTGCTGTTTAACGCGTCCGTGTCCAGTCCTTTAGACACGGACGCGTTAAACAGCAATCAATTAATTTAATATAACAGTCCGGTTCTGTGTTTGTTTGTGTCTGTAGATTGTTGGTGAACAACTAACTTTAGGTTAGTTTAACGTGTCCGTGTCTAGTCCTTTAGATTAGCCCCACCGTTCATTGTAAACAATGATGCATGTAGTTACTGTTTGTTGTTGTAGCCACCGGGTAAATCGCGATTTTTTATTGGTTTGTCATGACAAACCAATTACATAATCCAACATATGTGTAAAGGCACAACATATTCCAGTTAACGGTATATTTTTTTAATGATTCGTTACGGCGTAATCAATACTTCCATTTGTATAAATTGCGTTAAGCGGAGTTTAGTATTCCTGCCTCTTAGTCGCGGCTCATGCGCATGCGCGCGCTCGGCCAATCAGAGCAACGCGGAAGGACATGTTGGCTGCCGAAAGTATTCACGCGTCTGGGTCCTTTGGTGCATCAACATTAACAGACAATTAAAGTAGAATGAAATCAAATGGAATATATAAACTAAATTAGAATATTCTTTCTTATTACAGGTTTACATCTGTGGTGGCTTCAACGAGGCGGAGTGTCTGCTCACAGCTGAGTGCTACAGCCCAGACACCGACCAGTGGACACTGATCGCCCCCATGAGCAGCAGGCGTTATGGAGTGGGAGTCGCTGCATACGGAGGACAAGTCTATGTGGTAGGTGCACACGGAGACAAATGCTTTATACTAGATATTTCTATAGATATGTATCATTTGACTTGCAATGCTTCTGTGATGCCCTCATTTCCCTAAGTGGATTAATACAGTGTCTGCCTGCCTGCCTACCTGCCTGAGCCACACACTAAAACATTCCTCTCATGTGTCCTGTCCTCAGGTGGGAGGGTGGGATGGTAGAAACGTCCTGCGTAGCGCGGAGGCCTACAGCCCCTTGACTGACTCCTGGAGCGCCCTGCCCGACATGATCACCCCCCGCTGCTTCTTTGGCATCGCGGTGCTGTACGACCTGCTCTTCGTGGTCGGAGGCAACTCCAATGGCTTCATCTCCAATGTGGAGCGCTACGACCAGAGCAGCGACAGGTGGACTGTAGCCGAGGACATGAAGACCCAGCGCGGTGCCCTAAGCTGCTGCGTAATGCATGGCCTGCCATTTAATATGAGCCAGTACGCTGTTCCCCGTGGAGGAGGAGGAGGAGGAGAAAGGAGGAGGAAGAGGAAGAGGAGGAGGAGGCAGTGACCCCTGCAGTGACCCCTGGAGGAGGAGGGGGAGGAGGAGCAGGAGGAGGAGGAGCAGGAGGAGGAGCAGGAGGTGGAGGAGGATGAGGAGGAGGAGGATGAGGAGGAGGAGCAGGAGGAGGAGGAGGAGCAGGAGGTGGAGGAGGAGGGGGAGGATGATGAGGAGGAGCAGGAGGAGGAGGAGGAGGAGGAAGATGAGGAAGAGTAGGAGCAGGAACAGGAGGAGGAGGAGGAGGAGGAGGAAGATGAGGAAGAGTAGGAGCAGGAGGAGGAGGAGGAAGAGGAGGAGGAGGAGGAAGATGTGGAAGAGGAGGAGGAGGAGGATTAGGAGGAGGAGAGGAGGAGAAGGAGGAAGAGTAGGAGGAGGATTAGGAGGAGGAAGATGAGGAAGAGCCTGTCTGTCCGACATCTCCGCCTGGATGACGACCAACCACCTCAAACTGAACCTAAGCAAAACAGAATTGCTCCACCTGCCGGCCAAATCCTCCCCCCTGGCCGACCTTTCCATCACAGTCGAGAATGCAGCTGTGACCGCGTCCCCGACCGCCAAGAACCTTAATAATAATAATAATAATGCATTCTATTTATAAGGCGCCTTTCAAGGCACTCAAGGTCGCCGTACAACAATTTAAAAACAGTTAAATTCTCAATCACAATCCATTAAAATATAAAATAAAAATATAAAATCAGACAAAATAAAATCAGACATACGCCTGCCTAAACAGGTGGGTTTTGAGGTGGGTTTTAAATGGAATGATGGAGTCAATGTTCCTGATGTCGGGGGGGAGGGAGTTCCAGAGGCGGGGGGCAGAGCAGCTGAAGGCTCTTGACCCCATGGTGGACAGACGGGCTGGGGGGACGGTCAGGTTGATGGAGGAGGCAGACCTGAGGGACCGGGTGGGAATGTTGATGTGAAGAAGGTCGGACAGGTATGGAGGGGCGAGGTTGTGAATGGCCTTGAATGTATGGAGGAGGATCTTGTAGTCTATGCGATGTTTAATGGGAAGCCAGTGTAGTTGGCGTAGGACGGGGGTGATGTGACTGATGACAGGGGTTCTGGTGATTATCCGGGCATTAACCTTGGTGTTGTCCTCGACGACCAGTTGAACTTCTCTGCTCACATCGCAGCGACAACCAGAACCTGCCGATTCCTCCTGAGCAATGTCAGAAGCATCCGCCCCTTCCTGACAAAAGAAGCCACCCAACTCCTCGTCCAATCAACAGTCATCTCCCGCCTCGACTACTGCAACGCACTGCTCGCTGGCCTCCCGGCCACTGCCACTAAGCCTCTTCAACTCATTCAGAACGCAGCGGCCCGCCTGATCTCAAACCTACCGAAGTCGGCCCATGTCACCCCACTTCTTAGGGACCTGCACTGGCTCCCCATTGCTGCACGAATCCGCTTCTAGGCCCTCGACCTGGCATACCGTGCGGCAAAGGGAACCGCTCCCGCCTACCTCCGGTCAATGGTCTCTAACTACACACCCTCAAGACCTCTACGCTCTGCATCTTCTGGCCGCCTCAGACCTACTCCTATCCAAGCTCCGGGAGGGTCATCAAAGAGAAGTCGCCTATTCTCAGTCCTTGCCCCACAATGGTGGAATGAACTACCCACCCCAGTTAGGACAGCCGAAACACGTCCAATCTTTCGCCGTCGACTAAAGACGCACTTCTTCAACCATTATCTGAATAAAAAAAAAATAAAAAAAAAAAGAAATAAAAAAAAAATCTAACCCTAACTAACCATACTGTCATGCACTTGTCCTAATAAACTAACCTACACTGTAGCACTCAACACTTTGATGAACATTGTTGCTCAGCTGATAGAGTTGTGCCCTTCCTGATGGCTTGTCGTACAGAACTTGTAAGTCGCTTTGGATAAAAGCGTTAGCTAAATGACTAAATGTAAATGTAAATGAGTAGGAGGAGGAGGAGGCGGAGGAGGAGGAAGAGGAGGAAGAGGAGGAGGAAGATGAGGAAGAGGAGTTGGAGGAAGTGGAAGAGGAGGAGGAGGCAGCAGCAGGGGATCCATCTAAGAACCTTAAACATTTACTAGACCAAAAGAAATCCTAAGAAATTAATAAATTACTATCAGCCAAAGGTGGTGCATTTCTTTCTTCTAGTAATTCAGACTATCAGTTTTTAGTTTGTGTAATGTAATGTAATATCTGTTTTTAGTTTGTGTAATTAATGTAATATCTGTTTTTAGTTTGTGTAATGTAATGTAATATCTGTTTTTAGTTTGTGTAATGCACATAATATGGGAACTTTTATCCATATGGTTGAGCCTGTTAGGAATTGCACCCCCAACCCAAGCAGATTGCAGATCACTCTCTCTATATGGAGGTAAAAAATTAAATACGGTAAAAATAATTGGCATAAAAAGGGCACTTTTTATGAGGCACAAAAGGGCAGGTGCTTGTGCACCCGTTCTTGCAGTAGGAGTTAGATCATTTTGTGTACTGTACTGTGTAGGGACTGTCCTGCTCCACTAGGGGCAGGCTTTTCTCATTCACTAGGCTGGGGGCGGGGCTGGCTTTTCTAATTCACAGGAGCGATCTTTTCTACTCTACGTTGGCTTTGAGAGTTGTGAATGAATGAATGAATGAAAACTTTATTTAACAGATTGCAGAATGGGTACAATACAGTACGGCTCAATACATACAATTGTTATGGGGATGCAGACCTGAGAAAGACGTTTGTCTTGTTTCCAGCAGGGTCCCCCATTTTCAATTCATATAGACATTTATGACATACACAACATACATGACATTTATGGCATAGGGTATTAGGGACATATACTGTAGGTATTTAGTACTGATACATTTCTAAATTGTGACATAACCGGTATTCAAATATACAGTACTGTTACCCCTAGATCCTGACAGAGTATATACATATGATGGGGAGGGGACTGTACATTAGGATCGGGGGTGGGTGGGTGGGAGAGAAATATACATACGGCGGGGAGGGAATATATACATGTTTGATTGATTGAATTGATTGAAAACTTTATTAACAGATTGCAGAATGGGTACAGTACAGTACATAGATGTAGCAGTAGGCCTACTGTCTATCTGTATGTCATGTATGGGGACCCTGATGTAAACAAGACGAAAGTCTTTCTCTGGTCTGCATCCCCTTAACAATTGTGTGTATTGAGCTGTACTGTATTGTACCCATTCTGCAATCTGTTAATAAAGTTTTCAATCAATCAATCAAAACAGCTCAATACATACAATTGTTAAGGGGATGCAGACCAGAGAAAGACATTTGTCTTGTTTACATCAGGGTCCCCCATTTTCAATTCATCATACTGTGCAGGACAGTGATGCAACAGTAGCAGGACAGTGGATCACAGTGATGTACTGTAGCAGGACAGTGATGTAGCAGGAGTCAGGACATTGGATCACAGTGATGTACTGTAGCAGGACAGTGATGTAGCAGGAGTCAGGACATTGGATCACAGTGATGTACTGTAGCAGGACAGTGATGTAGCAGGAGTCAGGACATTGGATCACAGTGATGTAGCGGATCACAGTGATCATTTTGTGTAGTGTACTGTGTAGGGACTGTCCTGCTCCACTAGGGGCAGGCTTTTCTCATTCACTAGGCTGGGGGCGGGGCTTGCTTTTCAATTCACAGGAGCGATCTTTTCTACCACATTGTACAACAGAACTGCCGAGTCCCGAGGCTGGTAAGTGCTAGTTAAAATGTACAGTAGTGCACAAACTCTACGTTGGCTTTGAGAGTTGTATTATACTGATATAAAAGTTATGCTGTAGGTTGTATGTGGGAGGGGGGCGGGGGGCTGCGTCGCCCACAGTATTTGGTTAACGTTACTGTGGGAAGTTATGCTGTAGGTTGTGTATGGGGGCGGGGGGGGGGGGGGTACGTCGTCCACAGTCTATTTAACGTTATGTACAGTAGTTGTGTTTGATTGATTGAAAACTTTATTAACAGATTGCAGAATGGGTACAGTACAGTACATAGATGTAGCAGTACTGTCTATCTGTATGTCATGTATGTCTGTCCTGATGAATTGAAAATGGGGGACCCTGATGTAAACAAGACGAAAGTCTTTCTCTGGTCTGCATCCCCTTAACAATTGTGTGTATTGAGCTGTACTATATTGTACCCATTCTGCAATCTGTTAATAAAGTTTTCAATCAATCAATCAAAACAGCTCAATACATACAGACCAGAGAAAGACGTTTGTCTTGTTTACATCAGGGTCCCCCATTTTCAATTCATCATAAACAGGGGTGTAAAAAGTACCCAGAAATTATACTTTACTACTACTATTATACTAAGTACACTGTACAACTGTACAAGCAAAACTGTACATTGGAATATTGACGAAACCATACTTGGTCATTTACTGTACACTGTAAACCCGCACGTTCAAAATAATCAATTAGTTTGAGTAGGGTATACTCAATATTCTATGAAAGTTCTACTAACTTGAATGTCTTGAGTTCGTGTGACGTGTTCTTATGTTTTGAGTAAATAAAACTCATCGTTTTTGATTGACTTGGAACTATTCACTTATTAAGTAAGTATAATGTAAAAGCATAACTTAAGTACAACTTAAGATAATTAAGTAGATACAGACTCTAAACCACATTATGTTTTGAGTAAATAAAACTCATAGTTTTTGATTGACTTGGAATTATTCACTTATTAAGTAAGTATAATGTAAAAGCATAACTTAAGTACAACTTAAGATAATTAAGTAGATACAGACTGTAAACCGCATTATGTTTTGAGTAAATAAAACTCATAGTTTTTGATTGACTTGGAACTATTCACTTATTAAGTAAGTATAATGTAAAAGCATAACTTAAGTACAACTTAAGATAATTAAGTAGATACAGACTGTAAACCGCATTATGTTTTGAGTAAATAAAACTCATAGTTTTTGATTGACTTGGAACTATTCACTTATTAAGTAAGTATAATGTAAAAGCATAACTTAAGTACAACTTAAGATAATTAAGTAGATACAGACTGAAAACCGCATTATGTTTTGAGTAAATAAAACTCATAGTTTTTGATTGACTTGGAACTATTCACTTATTAAGTAAGTATAATGTAAAAGCATAACTTAAGTACAACTTAAGATAATTAAGTAGATACAGACTGAAAACCGCATTATGTTTTGAGTAAATAAAACTCATAGTTTTTGATTGACTTGGAACTATTCACTTATTAAGTAAGTATAATGTAAAAGCATAACTTAAGTATAACTTAAGATAATTAAGTAGATACAGACTGAAAACCGCATTATGTTTTGAGTAAATAAAACTCATAGTTTTTGATTGACTTGGAACTATTCACTTATTAAGTAAGTATAATGTAAAAGCATAAATTAAGTACAACTTAAGATAATTAAGTAGATACAGACTGTAAACCGCATTATGTTTTGAGTAAATAAAACTCATCGTTTTTGATTGACTTGGAACTATTCACTTATTAAGTAAGTATAATGTAAAAGCATAACTTAAGTACAACTTTATTAACAGATTGCAGAATGGGTATAGAGGTGTGATAGGTGTGATAGGTGTGATAGGTGTGAGAGGTGTGATAGGTGTGAGAGGTGTGATAGGTGTGAGAGGTGTGAGAGGTGTGATAGGTGTGAGAGGTGTGATAGGTGTGATAGGTGTGAGAGGTGTGATAGGTGTGAGAGGTGTGATAGGTGTGAGAGGTGTGATAGGTGTGAGAGGTGTGATATGTGTGATAGGTGGGATCGGTGTGAGAGGTGTGATAGGTGTGAGAGGTGTGAAAGGTGTGAGAGGTGTGAGAGGTGTGATAGGTGTGAGAGGTGTGATAGGTGTGAGAGGTGTGATAGGTGTGATAGGTGTGAGAGGTGTGAGAGGTGTGAGAGGTGTGAGAGGTGTGATAGGTGTGAGAGGTGTGATAGGTGTGATAGGTGTGAGAGGTGTGAGAGGTGTGAGAGGTGTGATAGGTGTGAGAGGTGTGATAGGTGTGAGAGGTGTGATATGTGTGATAGGTGGGATCGGTGTGAGAGGTGTGATAGGTGTGAGAGGTGTGATAGGTGTGAGAGGTGTGAAAGGTGTGAGAGGTGTGAGAGGTGTGATAGGTGTGAGAGGTGTGATAGGTGTGAGAGGTGTGAGAGGTGTGATAGGTGTGAGAGGTGTGATAGGTGTGATAGGTGTGAGAGGTGTGAGAGGTGTGATAGGTGTGAGAGGTGTGATAGGTGTGAGAGGTGTGATATGTGTGATAGGTGGGATCGGTGTGAGAGGTGTGATAGGTGTGAGAGGTGTGAAAGGTGTGAGAGGTGTGAGAGGTGTGATAGGTGTGAGAGGTGTGATAGGTGTGAGAGGTGTGAGAGGTGTGAGAGGTGTGATAGGTGTGAGAGGTGTGATAGGTGTGATAGGTGTGAGAGGTGTGATAGGTGTGAGAGGTGTGATAGGTGTGAGAGGTGTGATATGTGTGATAGGTGGGATCGGTGTGAGAGGTGTGATAGGTGTGAGAGGTGTGAAAGGTGTGAGAGGTGTGAGAGGTGTGAGAGGTGTGATAGGTGTGAGAGGTGTGAGAGGTGTGAGAGGTGTGAGAGGTGTGATAGGTGTGAGAGGTGTGATAGGTGTGATAGGTGTGAGAGGTGTGAGAGGTGTGATAGGTGTGAGAGGTGTGATAGGTGTGAGAGGTGTGATAGGTGTGAGAGGTGTGATATGTGTGATAGGTGGGATCGGTGTGAGAGGTGTGATAGGTGTGAGAGGTGTGAAAGGTGTGAGAGGTGTGAGAGGTGTGATAGGTGTGAGAGGTGTGATAGGTGTGAGAGGTGTGAGAGGTGTGATAGGTGTGAGAGGTGTGATAGGTGTGATAGGTGTGAGAGGTGTGAGAGGTGTGATAGGTGTGAGGTGTGTGATAGGTGTGAGAGGTGTGATATGTGTGATAGGTGGGATCGGTGTGAGAGGTGTGAGAGGTGTGAGAGGTGTGATAGGTGTGATAGGTTGGTATCTATGACCTGTGCCTGTATGCTAGCATGACACTGTTGGTATCTATGACCTGTGCCTGTATAGCATGACACTGTTGGTATCTATATGACCTGTGCCTGTATGCTAGCATGACACAGTTGACCTGTGCCTGTATTAGCATGACACGGCTGGTATATATGGACTCCTCAGTCTCTAGTTTCATACCACTTCTTGCTAGCTTTAAATGAGAGAGAGAGAGAGGAGAGAGAGAGAGAGAGAGAGAGAGAGAGAGAGAGAGAGAGAGAGAGAGAGAGAGAGAGAGAGAGAGAGAGAGAGAGAGAGAGATGTTAATAAAGTTATCAATCAATCAATCCGGGCCTGTGACGTCACTGTACCCATTCTGCAATCTGTTAATAAAGTTTTCAATCAATCAATCCGGGCCTGTCACAGTCACTGTACCCATGAATTCAATAAAGGAATATCTTATCTTATCTTATAAAAATATATTTTCCACTAATTTCTATGTTTCAACATTACTGTCTGATGCAGTAACATTAGTGTGATGATGTCGGCATGAAAACATGCAACCTGCATGTTTCCCAGATAGCAAAAGACATTCATTAAATGTTGGATTTTGGTCAGATTTGTTATTTTGGTTGAGGTTGAAAAAGCTATGTTGACCTGTGCCTGTATGCTATAGCATGACACGGATATGGACTCAAGACTGTAGCACTCAAGTTTGACACTGTTTAACAAACAATCTTACTTATACGCAGAGTTGTACCCTTCCTGCATGCTTGACAGAACTTGTAAGTCATTTTGGATAAAAGCAGCTAAATGACTAAATGTAAATGTCATGGATTTCAAAAATAGATATGAATATGAGACATTTCTTTCGTCTTTCTTTCATTCCTGATTTTTATTTTTATATTTATTTAGGAGATACAAGATTGTTGGTTCCATATTCCAGCCCAGGTCTGTTTTCTTCAATATT